>NC_092368.1:15436933-15640979 GCF_030848805.1 Temnothorax longispinosus
TAAAATGCCATATAGTTAAAGAAGGGAAAGAAACCGTACACACATCACAGAGGACAAGCGCAAGAGAGAGAGAGTGAAAAGCCAGAGAAAGAGTGACGAAGAGAGCGTAGAATATACATATATATATATAAATATAAATATATATAAATTGATATACGATATAAATAAACATGAATGCAAATATAAATATATATACAGATATAAATATAATATAAATGCAAATATGAATATAAATATGGACATAAGTATAAATAAATTATATGTATATTATATTATATATATATATTATATATATATATATATATATATATATATATATATATATATATATAAAATACGGATATTATTGGGGTCGATCACGGCGGACGGTGTTGATCGTTGCGGGGGCGATTATCGAGTGATCTCCAAGTCGATCGATCGATAATGACTATTGCGCGTCTTAAAATTTGAAAGCGTGTGAAAGTGCGTGCGTGCGTGCGTGCGTGTGTGTGTGTGTGTGTGTGTGTCTGTGTGTGTGTGTGTGAGGGAGAAAAAAAGAGAGTGCGAAAGAGTAAAATTCGATGATCTATTTATATATTGCGCTGAGAGGAGCTCGTCTCGATAGTTACATCGTTACGTGACACATATCCAGTGGATTAGAAACTATCGACGACGACAACGTACATGTACAATATTAGGTGTCTATATCGATCTAGTTTCCACCCCACTCGCAGAGAATTTTCACTTCGTTTTTCCACGGACAGCGGGTAAGAGATTCGGCGGAATGTGACGGAATGAAAAAAAAAGACAGGACGGGAAAAATAAAACCAGAGAGACAAAGAGGCTCGACGCGAGACTTTACTCGAGCGAGAGAAAAGTCCGTCGCTTTCGTCCGTTCGAGGCTGAAGGGGTAGACAACGCGACTCTAATTTTTCACTCTCTCTAGAACTTTTCACCCCCGTAGAATGAAAGAGGGAGAAAGTGAGAACCAACGCAGGCTGCGATCTATGTTGTGACCGCTATCTCGGCTCGTCCGGTTTTTCATAAATAAATTACGATCGAAGCGAGCTAAGAGGGAGGCAGAGAGGGAGGGAAACGGGACGAAGTAAGAGAGAGATTTCTGGAAAAATTCACGGGATCGGCGTTTCTTCTCGAACGGGACGAAAAGGAGAGCTGAAAGAGAGAAAGAAAGAAAACACGAAAGCAGTTCGTACGACAATAAGGTATCGATTAGTTTAATCAGAGACGAAATAATGTAAAATACAAGTGCAAAAGCAGGTATATATTATTATTATTATATTTATTGTAACGCGCGAGGATTTTCGCGCTGCGTACAACCGCGCGCCGGACTGCTGGCCCACCCTTCGGATGTAAAAAAAAAGGGAAGAGTGGACGACAGTGTCGCGATTAGCGCAGGACGACGTGTCGGGGGCTCCGGTCGGAAATTCAGAAAAGATCGGCGTGTGGACGAAGGATACAGCGTACGTAGATTCACGTAGAGATAAACGCGCGTTAAGTCGACATCACTTTGTTGTCATAATCTATTCCTCGGAAAAGGAAGAGCGAGACAGAGAAAGAAGGGGTCCTGTCGCGACGATAATTTCGTCCGTCGAAGAATCGCGATTAACACCTCAAGCCCGGCGAGTCGCATCGGTAAGTTAATAAATCACGGCAGTTCGATCACGATATCCGATGATCGTGGGAACTGGATGTCCGAAGAAAATACGACAGGTTGAAGAGCGTATTTAATATTTCCGCCGACAATCGGGGTGACAATGTTACGAACAACGAGGTAATCTGGGTTCGGGGTGTTAATGTCGGCAGGAGAGCGGGGATCGATCGGGAGTGTCCATCGCGTGTGTGTGCGTACATAAGAAGAGCAGAATTGACGAGAATAAGACGAGAGCGTGAGTGTGTGTGTGTGTGTGCGTGTGTGTGTGTGTGTGTGTGTGTGTGTGTGTGTGTGTGTGTTTATGCGCGCCCGAGAAAGAGAGAAGGCGAGTCATTAATTTATTTATACAGTTACGTATATCCGTTTTAGTAGAGGCAACCAAGTGTGGTTATACGAGCCCGAGCGACGCTGTTGTTGCGACGGCTCGCGGTTCGTGCCATTGAATTTTCTTGCGCGGTCGACGGGCCGACGATCGATAACTTGTGAAAATGACGGGATCGAACTACGCGACTGTAAGGGCGCGCGAATTCCCCCGGCGTTGCAAAAATCTCCTCTCCTCCTCCCTCCAGCTCAATCCGCCGATGTGCGGATCGACCGGGATGGTGCGGGGGTGGTGCTCACTTCCCTCTTTTGCGGAAGAGCCGTCGTCTGCGAAGCGGATCCTCCGACGATCTGGAAAAAAAAATAAAAAAAAGAAAACGTGCGGAAACGGGAGCGCCGATGGTTCGATCCCGGCATATACCGAGATGTGTAATTATGTAATAGACACACATACACAAACACACGTATATACGCATCCGCGATCGGGGGCCGCGAGGGAGAGGCGATTGTAAACTACTGTAAACTACAATGTTACTACGTTTTACCAAGAGCTTATTGTAGTCGAGAAATCATTAAATGACACGGACACACACATACACAACATACTCGCGACACACATACACATTAAATCGTACAAGAAAAAAAAACAGAAGAACAATGGTATTGAGTGTAGCACGAAAAAAAAGAAAAAAAAGACAAACGTTCTTTACACTTTTGCACGAAACGTGTGTTGTAAACTTAAATTAATTATCATTGACATATGTAATTAACGTTTTATTACTTAGCAATTAAACTTAATTTATTTATGATTACTCGAGTCGCTTGTGTTGACGCCCTTGTTGTTGTTATTGCGGATCGTGTGCAATCAGTCCGAGAGAGACAATCGGTCCAGGATCGATCGATCTTGTTGGCGATCGAAGGCAGCTGCGATAACTGCTACGTGATAGAACGCTACCGATAGAAATCGCGTTCTATCGCTTGCAATACCCTGCAATTTTTAGGGCAGTTCGTTACAGCTTCGGATAGGGATTGCATTCCCTTAGAAAATATTCAGGGAGCTATCAATTCGTTAAATTTTCACAATAAAATTCAAGCAGAAATCAGTCCAAATAAAGAATGAAATTTCAGGGAAAAGATAATCGGCGATTTGAAATGATTTGGCAGCGAAACAAGTGAAAAATGCTAGCAAACCGTCAAGCTTATTTCTGTTTAACAACGTTTATTATCCCAGGGCGCTTTAAAAAGCCTTTAAATTTAAACAATTAATAATCTAATTAACGAATTAACTATTAAATTATGACTTATATGGAAACATCAATTTTCTTTAGTGAAAGTTACTTCTAGTCATTTAGTTACCTTGTAAGTGGTGAGACATTTTCGAGAAACTTCACGGAGCAAAGGAGGTGCGATAATTGTGCTTGCTTTTAGAGTATTTATAGTTAGAAAATTATTAACAAAATCACAAGGAGACGGAGCCATTTCAATTAACTTTCCTGCCGCGTATTGGCGGCGCTTGTTTGTGATACACACACAATATCTGCGATCACATCGCGAGATGTAGCGTGGCAGTCACACTCGTAAATTTGCGAGATCGGGCCACCCAACATCGTATATAAATAAATAAACAACCGTAGTTCTGACGTATAGATTTTTATATTTTCATTTAGTATCAAATTAGTCTAAAGGCACTGAACACTTATACATAGATATATAGATATATATTATATTTATACGAAGACCTAGTTATTAGATTAAACGTGAGAGAGAGAGTGAGAGAATGAGAGCGAGAGAGAAAGAAAGCGCGAATGAGGAATGCCGGCATTGTACATTACGCGGCTGATTAATCTAAGATCACGAAGACGAGGGAAAAGAGCACGATCGATCTGTAAATATATCGATCCTATCGGTTTTTTTTTTAATTTGGACCACTGAACGGGAATCTGACCGCGTTCTTCGGAGGTGTCGCTAATCAACGACGTTCTCTCGATTCCCGGCGAATGTTTCGAGACGCAGTGGCGCGGGGCAATTTTCATGATCTCGCGATCTCAATCGCGAACGTATATCTGACACGCGCAACAAGCATGCCGTTAATACGTTTCGCCTTCGGCACGCGATTTAATTTTTAAGTTCGCGTTTTTTTAAAGCTTTGACACGGAATCCTATTCGGGACTCGAGGGCGTCCCTTTTGAAACGCGCGACCTCATGAAAGTTGATCTTGGCCGGGCGATCCAGGACGATCCGGGATCGCGCGAATCGCAAAAACGCCCGGGGATCGCTCTCGAAGAACAAAGGAGAAGGGAGAACAGAAGAGTCTCGATTTGCGCTTTTGTCGCGCAAATTCTGTTCTCCGTCGAGAGAGCCACGCGTGCATATAGCTAATCGCGAACGAATGAAAGAGCGGCGTGAACGGCGGGATACGAAAGGCGAGAGCGAGAGAGTGAGTGACGGCGTATATTGAAAGAGCACACACCATGAAATTGTTAAAACCGTAAAGTAGAGAATAAACGAGCAATAAAGTATATCGAGTGATTAAAGCCTTATTGCGGCGATCCGAATGCAGAGGTAGAAGATTGCGCGGTTATGCGAGGAGGAATAGCGGAGGAAAGTGGAAGGGAGAGACACCATTATCGTCATTTTTTTTTCGTATCGATCTTGTGCAATAAATTTATTAGGCCCTCAACCTTTTGTAAAAGAGATAAAAATACTTTTTAGCTGTTCAATATATCAGTAGATATATATTAATACATCAGCGTTAAAATGTACAAAAAAAATTCTCATTATAAAAGTAATTAATTAATGATCATAGAGGGGAAAAAAATTGACAATGACTATTGTCACTGCTGTATTCAGCATAAGCGTGTCGAACGCTTATAAACGTGAAAATCGATAGCCACGTGGCACGTACAAAGACAGTCTTATCATTCGGTCACTTGAGTCCAGCTTATCCCGAGAACGCAGCGATACCGGTGATCGCCCTCCCGAGAATCAACGCGTGAATATCGTTTGTACCTGTGGAAAAGAGAGAGAAAAAGGAGAAACAAAAACAGTCTCTAATGACCGCGATTATAACGACTAAAATACGACTCGTGCTAAACGATCGCCGTTTTTCCGCGTACCTTCGTAAGTGTTGACCGTTTCCAAGTTCATCACGTGCCTGATCACATGGTACTCGTCCGAGATCCCATTTCCGCCGAGCATATCTCGCGCGGATCGCGCGATCTCCAACGCTTTGACGGCCGAGTTTCTCTTTATGATGGAAATCATTTCCGGCGCGGCTCTACGGCACATGAAATCATTTCTTGCCTTTCTTATACGCGCGCGTACATGTTACACGCACATAGTTGTATATTATGTATTAGCGATATATAATATTATTATATCGCTAATATACATATAACATGTATAATATATACTCAAATATAATTTTATATGATATATATCATTATTATTATATATATTGTATACATGTTATTATATGTATATTCATATTTAATTTAATATCGTAAATGATATTATGTAAAAAGGGTGAAAAAAGGGTGATTGATCTGGGAACATTAAAATATTATATCTTCCTATTAGAAGAGTGGTAAAATATTGCATTAACTCTATCTGTCTTCGGGAACGGATTAGATCATCGGCTCTTCGCTCGAGTTGAAGCGCATTTTACCTGTTCTCGTCCTTCAGTCTACCGACTCGCAGGCAAGCTTGAAGACCGATCGCGATGTCGCACATCATGTCCGCCAGTTTCTTCTGCACGAGCTGATTCGCCGCCAGCGGTCTTTTGAACTGTTTCCTCTCTAGAGTGTAAGATCGGGCGATCTTCAGGCAGGCCTCCGCCGCACCCAACGCACCCCAGGCGATGCCGTACCGTGCGTTGTTTAAGCAACTGAACGGTCCCTTTATCAAGTTCTCTGTTATTAGATATCCTAAGCTATGCAGAACACGATCGCGTGTGACGACCCCGTTTTTTATAGTCATTAACTTCTTTTTTAATATATTCTTAGAAATATCAACCAATAACGATAATTAACGGTCAACGGTAATGAGTCGTCAATTGACTATTGTTAAATGAAAATGCATAATATATAGGAGAAATTTCTCTGGTTATTAGCAGGCTTACTCTGAGTCCCTGAACATTCAGTAAATTTTCTTCTGGCACGATTACGTTATCCATCAGGATCATGCCGGTGATAGACGATCTTAAAGAAAACTTCCCCTCGATCTTTGGAGTGGATAATCGATCACCCGCAACTTCCCTCTCGACGATGAACCCGCGGATCTGACCGTCATCACATCTCGCCCATACTATCAACACGTCGGCGATGGGCGAGTTTGTGATCCTAAACGAGATTCGACATTTTGACTAGGTAGGGGAGATCGGGGCTCGTTAGCACAAGAGACAATAGCTCCCACACAGAACAAAAAGCTCTAATAGACGTCCACTAGACGTCCATCATGGAGATTAAAAACTTCCATTAGACATCCATGTAACTTCCCACGGACGTCCACTACACATCCATAGTTCCGCATTTCACACCTCCATTCGACCTCCATTAGACGTATTGATAGATCTCTTTTAGACGTTTATGTATATAACGTAATACTTCTAAAAATTGTATAAAAATTAATAATTAAATTATCTAAAAATTTAAATTTACTTATAAAACTTAAATATTGATCTGTTAGAAACATTATGTATATAAATATATTATACATCCATAATAAACGTCTAATGGATGTCCATTATGGATTTGTAGAAGATATCTATGATGGAAACAGTATGGATCTCTATTAGAGATTTATCTGATGTCCACCGTGGAGTTAGAGGTCGCATGGAGCTATGGAGGTTGTGTGGACGTCTAACGGATGTTATGTTCCGTGTGTAAGTTGGCAATGCGTCCCTTTTATGTATTTATAGCAAAAGAAATAATGGAAAAGTTATCACAAAATATTTCTTTTATGATATAGGTACTTTTCCCAAAGTTTTATTTAAATCAAACAAGTATTACAATAGAAAAAGAGAAAACTCTATTTCAAGAGGTGACAAGTAAATTTTCGAGCGTTTCAAAATATCGTATTAATGCTCTTCAGCTTAAGAAGTAAATAAAGTGACGTATTATTAGTTAAAAGAAAAGTTTCTGCTACTATACAGCATGTCATATTGAAGAACAACAGTAATTTATTGTAAACAAATGACTGAAATCAAACGTATGTAGGGATGGGGTATGTTGGCTCATATCAAGGCATGCTTAACTTGACTTGTTGTTGCCGCACGCGAGACCTGTGTGAGCATGTGATTTGCTACCTACAATGCTGACAGAAGCTAGATATACTTATATTTATATTAATATTTTTATATTAAAGAAAGCTACATCTAAAATAGTTTACAATTGTTCTTTTGCAACAGCATTTTGCTAATCGATCATTATAAAATAACTTTAAAAGATACAATCTTTATCAAGAAGTACACATCTGTTACCCGTTTTGTGTTTCTATTACGTTTTTATTAATTTAACATGGACTTTTGTCGCATAGCCAACTTACTCTACTATCGGAGCAAGTTGGCTACAATGCAGCATGTTCGTATTTCACTTATTACAAAGAAAATATAAGTACAGTATACAGGAGCGTTCTTGGCATGAAAATGTAGAGAAAGGTTCTCTCTATCATATTAGTACTGTTTAATCATGAAAATTAGTTGTTTAAAAACTCAAATGTCGAAATTGTGAAAACGGTGCCAACGAACCCCGGTCTCCCCTACTATAATATGCTCGTTCGCGAGAAAATATCTTTTCTTTTTGAACGGCAGAGAGTACTAGCGAGAACTAACCATGTTTTGCTGCCGTTCAATTTGTAGACCTTTTTGTCGGAATCATAAATGGCTCGGGTCTCCATCGCTCCTATATCGCTACCGTGATTGGGCTCCGTCAAGCCGAAGCAACCGATCTTTTCCCCGGAAACTGAAATACACTTTAAAAAGCTATCGCTTACGGCTCCAACATTTGGAGTTAATTTTCGTTAGATTTATTTTATTAGCCAATTTATATTAATGTTTTTGAATTAATTAATTTAAATTAATAAATCTGTTATCGATCTAATTTTCATAAGTAAAAATCAAGTCTTATTTCCGTCCGTCGCTTTATTTTCCGTAGTTTTCGGAGATAAATAATTAAATACTTTACTGTACAAAGTTCTAAAATCTGTTTTAGAAATTAAACTGGGGAGAGTAATTCTACCCCCAAAAACCGCTTGCACGCACCCATTTTAGGCAGAAATCGCTCTTTCTGAGCGTCGCTGCCGAACATGTAGATTGCGCCGATCGCGAGGGAGGATTGCACCGACAATGCCGATCGATACCCGCTGTCGACGTTCTCGATCTCCCTGGCGAGAAGCCCGTAAGCCACCGAGGACACCCCGGCGGCGCCGTAACCTTTCATGGTACAGCCCAGCACCCCAAGCTGGCCCATCTGCCTCATGATCTCCCGGTCGAAATGCTCCTTGCGATTCGCTTCAATTACGCGCGGCAGGAGCTGCTCCTGACAGTAGGTACGGAACTGATCCCTCATCAGAATCTCGTCCTGCGTCAATTGTGACTCCAACTCGAACGGATCCTCCCAATTGAAGGCAGCTGACCCACGAAATTCAATAATTCAAATTTTCGATCAAAAGTACGCGCCGCCTGAATTAATTTCTAAGGCAATTGAATATTCTTTTTACGAAAATGAATGTCTTCTTTGTGTGTGTGTGTGTGTGTGTGTGAATTATACTTTTTACAAAATTTATTATATAGACCAGGGTTGTGCCGTTTTCATAGAGAATATATAGATTATTTACATTATGTTTACACGAATATTTTACGTAGACAATATAAACAATGTAAATTATTATAAATTGAATGATCGATTGATTAATTGATTTTCTTTGAACTGTATTTTTGCAAATAGTCCTACAAAAATAAAAAGTTTTAGACTAGTTTAAATTAAATGCATTTCAATTTTAATTTATTTATTAATTGTACACACTGGCATAAAAATGCATAATATTAATATAGAAATATTATTATCTACGCTGATCTCTATAAGCTTTTAAACAACAAAAAGTAGTACATTGTTTAGCTCACAGTTGCAAAACACACAATATACATAATATTTATTTTCTCTTTTCGCAGATATAAAATTAAAATGTTTAAAATCGTTGTTAATTTTTTCTAGCATCCTAAAAATTGTGCCCAAGTTTAAAATTATAAATAAATTTCCATATTTCTGACGAAATATGAATCTTCAATGATCCTCTCCATAGATTATTCATTATTTACATAGTTTATATTGTATACATGTAGATGTAGATTTATTATATTTTACGCGTAAACGCCCAACCCTGGTATAGACAGCATACGTTGTGTAATATCATAATAATATAACGATAGAACAGTAAACATCTTTTATCAGTTATCAGTAAAGATGAGATAACGAAATCGTAATGTCGACAGAATGAACTACCGACTGAGTCGCGCCTCTGCATCGTGCTACCATCTACATTTTACGTCAAGGCTGTAGATCATCAGAGTATAGATCAGTACAAATCACCTATATCTGCCTTTTATCTGCCTGATGTTTATAGATATGATTTACAATTAAGTGTGACTTACGTCTCCCTCGGAGTGCGGCTGAGGCGGAGATCTCTGATCAGGATTTAAGGACGAATACGACGAGTTTTGATACGACCACATGATCTAACGAAGAGTCCTAAGAGTCCTAAGGTCGGTTAGGTCCCTAATGGATTTTCAAAGGATACGCCTCGTGGAATTAACGCGACACAAACGGCCGGTCCTCAACAACAATCTCTGCATGTGGCTCGCCATGTTGAGCAACGACTGATGATAGCGACAAAACACTGACTTTGTTGATCTCGTTAAAAAAAATTCTCTTATCAATCGCGCTTAAAGGCGCGCCTACATCGAGCGATCAAGACTTCAAGCAAGTGTTTCGACATAAATACTTCATTCAATACCTAGCTCCGGTGGACTGGCCTCGACTATTCAGCAGTCGATGACTAGTCAGCTGTTGCCGAGAGCATCGTGAGACTTTACATAGCGGTTGGCTGCGATTGGCCCCACGACAATTCGGAGGCAAGTTTAAATGGCCGTCGGTCTTTTAGAGTTTAGAGTAAGGGTTCCCAAACTTTTTTATCAAGAGATCCATAATCTTTATAATGGCCAGGAAGTTAGATATATGTATATATATTATTGCGACTTTAATTACAATTCGGTCATCGCTGTGTCAGATGTATATAATATAAAAAAATTTTGAAATAAAAATATTTTTTTATATGAAATATTTTGTTTTTATATAATTTTCAAAATTAAAATACTTAAATATATAATTAATTAAAGAAATTACTTAAAGTTCGGGCTGGATCTTGGTAGCTTAATCATGTTCTGTTTCACTTATTATTGTTTGTATAACAAATATTGTTTATATGAACAAAATATATATATATATATATACACACACACACATATATACATATATACATATATACATATATACATATGTATATATATACATACATATGACTTTCGCCGGTGGATTGTCTGAATTGTTTGAATTATAAAGACTCTCAACATTTCGTGTCTTCGCAGTGCAAAATCCGGAAGATAAGTACCTTTCTCGTGTAAATTCTACATTTTATTTGCAAAAGTTCTCTTACAGAAGATTCGTATGTACAGCTCCTAAGTTTCGATGTTGTGGAAAATACCATAGAAACACCTTAAAAAGGACGCCAAGTGTTCGCGTATTGCGCGTAGCTATTGCGCGAAACAATGTTGTTTTAATCTATATTTGTTATAAAAGTAAGGTGTAATAAATGACATCAGACATCGTGCCAAGCATTTTATACATATTATAAAATTTAATCCTTTCGCACATAAATAATTTAATTCTTCTGTCATATTTAATAGAATAATAAAGTATTTAATGCAAGAGAACTTATTAATGAACATGAAAAATTGTGTTTATCATGATATATATATATATATATATATATATATATATATATATAATTCTTTTATTATCAAAATGCCTATTACAATAACAGAATATTTCGACTGGGATTTCGACTTAAAAAACTTGGCGTTGCTAAATAAATATCTATGCAAATCTTAATTCTACTTCGCACATATATCTGTTCATATTTTAAATTATAAACTCGATCTTCATTCATACGAACTTCACACATGCACATAAAACATTTACATGGATATTTCTTTAGTAACGCCAAGTTTTTTAAGACAAAATATTCTATTGTTTTAATAGGGATTTTAATAATAAAAGAATTAAATATCATAATAAATATATTTTTTCATGCTCATTAACGAGTTCTTTTGCATTAAATACTTTATTATAATAGGGATTTTAATAATAAAAGAATTAAATATCATGATAAATATAATGTTTAATGCTCATTAACGAGTTCTTTTGCATTAAATACTTTATAATAGGGCGTGAACACTTGGCGCCCTTAGTTTACTTTTTTAAAAAGGTGTTTTTATAGTATATCACGCATTTTATAGTAGCGTCTTATATGTCTTATATGTAATGTGTTGATTTTGTGTGATGTAACGCAAGACATATAACTATAAACAACTAACAATTTACAAATTTATATGTTATTTAATATGAAGTACCTATAATACCTATATAATTGGATTGATGAGGTTGTTTTGAGCTATATCGAGACGTGTTAGAGTTTATTGAAATATTTGGAATGAGCAGTGTGGGTTGAGAGAGTGGATATAGTGATAATGTTATTGGGACTTGATGTTCCGCTTACAATTGTCTACAGCGGCTGAGAATGCAGAGAAAAACCATGATAGGATGGTAACGATGACAAATTTACGCTATATAGAGTATTGAAAGTACAGCTCTGTGTTACGCTTATCGTTTTATCGAGAAACATTGATTGCGTTAATATTAATTGTACGATTGTACAGAAATTAAATGGACGGATCTTTCCCTCTTTGCGTTCTTTGCTTTCGACGCGACGTAATAAACATGTACTCCTCTTGCATATTTATATGCCTATTAATAATTTCTCTCCTCGTATGCATTTTCTCCCTAATAATTTATATTCCCAATTAAATTGGAATTTTAGATTAATATTTTACTAAACGGATCCCGCTCGACGGCCCGCGTATTCAGATCACTTCTCATTTGGATAATAATTATCTTCTCGTCTGACGAAGCACCAAGACCTCTCTCTCGTCTTGGATTCGTGAGTGGACGACAAAAAGTAAACAAAAAAAGACTGGCCCGTGTAAAGTATCGACTGGCCTGCTACTCGAGCTTCTTAACTCCCGATCTGCGTCCACTCCGAGACATGCGCACGAGTTAAAATTATATTATACCTCCTACAAGGCCAGCACGAGAGACCTTTACACTCACTAGTACACTTAACAGCGACTCGTTACACGCTATATTGCAGGTAGTTTAACGGAAAAAAAATTCTTTGACGCGCCAATATAACTATGAGCTACAAAAATATACCGCCCCGATTATGTACGATGCGCATGTCGCTGTGTCCTTCTCGCCTATCCTAGACCGTCCGCGTTTTCTCGATGTTTATATTAGGATATTACGTAAAAATTATGGTGTATCCCACTTTTGATATGTCCCTCATTTGGACGTCTCGCAAGTGTATCGCAAGTATCTCTAATTAGACGCCTCCTCTCTGGCCGCTTAACTCTAAACGCTATAACACTACCGACATGTACGGTTTGCGCGATCGCATCGCGGCGCGTTTGTATTCAGAAGGATGCGGAAACTGCGATAGCAGAAAGTCGCTGCCGCACGCGAACTCGACGGTGAAGGGGGGCGCCCGTCGAAGCCGCTGGCGCCGCTGGGACCGCCGCCGGATTACACGATCAGCAGGTCCTCCTTCTGGTGAGGGCCGTCCGGTAGCTTCTGACTGAATACGCGGATATTGTAGCAGAGGTAACCCAACCCCTCCATGATCGGCCGTACGATCGCCTGCGTCACCGCCGCTAAGAAATTTCGCGTCGCCGCGCACGTAATCTTCCACACACGCAGACATGGTGCGAGACACCATATATGCTGCAAGGGATAACAAGGGTAGATGAATATATATGAATCGTTTAACGAGAGTCGAACGAGACCAGCCACTAACTGTCGAAATTTTAAGGAACGAAAAGCGATCCGTTTGCTTTAGATTTTTCCCGGAAAAGCTTGAGAAAAATTGAATTCGAGGGAAAATATAAATTCTTTCCATAATTATTTCGCATCTCAAAAAAGAATAAAGGAATTGTCCGTCTTGTTTATAACTGTAATAAATATTAGATTTCTTCAAACTATCGGTATCTAATGTACAGAAGAAAGTGTCAAAACTTATATACTCAAATTAACTATTCATTGTTTGTATATACGCAACAATCTATAATCTTCTTGTAACAATTTCAACTTTTTATTTCAACTTCTTTTCTTGGAACTATATAAAATGACTATTCAAGCAAGTTTTCTTCGTTTAACGCAATATAATCTCATTTCCACGTTAAAATTAAAGATATTTTCAAAATCAGGAATATTCTTGTTTTTTCTGTGTAAACGTAATCGTTTATGTTAAATTTATTAAGACCAATTAATTAAATTGAAAATGAATATGCATGACGTTTTAATTGCTGTTCCGCGATCTTAAATCAATCTTGAGTAAGCACTCGACGCGTGACGTTTTCCACTTGCCATAATCGTGATACACGCGGGATACACCCGGAATCGATCGGTAGAAATCGGAGGGAACACACGGACGCGCCGTGAGGTGGGTTATCGGACTCACCTGAAACGCGAGACAGGCGAATGTGAAACCCAAACACAGGGCGAGCAGAGGCGCGATGAGAACAGAGAGGAGTACGTAGCAGCATCCCCTGGAGAGCCGGAAGCAGTGGCCGCTGAGCCGCCAGGCGCATTCGGGACTTCGAATTCCTTCCGGCTCGCCGATCACGTCGTCCCACATCACCTGCGTACGATGCGTTCACGCTCGCGTAAAATCGATATCAATCGCGCTTCAATCGCGCCATTTAATTCGACACGGTGCATGCATGCGATCGTGCGGGGGATAAGCGGCGGTTATTACTTTGTCGCGGGCAAAACTGTGAGCAACGCGATAGTCAGCCTCGTCAGCCTAAAGTCCCATTAGGGCCACTTCGACCAACGCTGATCAACGGCCTGATTATACGTGATTTTCGTCGATTCCTTCTTATTGAAAGATCATAACCCTCGTATTCATCAAATAATAAAAAATTAATAATTCTATCCATGTTACATAAACACGTTTTCGTAGATATTTTAAAATAAAATCGAAACACCTTTATTCAAATTAAAGAGAAGTAGTATAATGTTTGAAAAGATTGGTTAAAAACGACATACACAACGACAAATATCTTGTTGTTGGCGACACTGCTGATTGAGTTAATCGTCGATTAAAGTTAATCGGCGTTGGTCGAAGTGGCCCTTTTAGTCTACGTCGTTGACCATCGATCTTCAATTATTTTCGCGGAGAAATGTGGTTCGCGGCTTTCAGCTTTTTCCCTTCACGCTGTCGCTTACAAATCCGACAATTTAAAAATACAAAAAGTGCGAACAAGAAAAAGCTTGATTAATCGTTTTCTCTAATAATTAAATTATGTAACGAAGTTGGAAGTTTCAACTTGGAACTTGCAATGTGTAATGCAATAGATTGGTACGGTGCTTTGTTAGGAGATGAGAAGATGAAACAATCATGCATTTGAGAAACAGACTTCAAGGACGCGTGCCATTCATTTCCGTTGATTAAAAAAAATCCACACCGCATTAAACTTTCATCAATGTGCAAAATTTTGCGAAGACAAGTACAAGTTCTGATACATCGATCGCTTGGAGGCAGCTCCGTTTACCTGAAGATGCTGATTCAGGTTGTTGGGGTCCCGATCTTCGAGCTCCTCGGCGCTCTCGGCCGCCGCGGAGGACTCCGGCTTCTCCATCCCTGGAATACGGATAGTCGGGCATTTCGGCATGCCGCAGCGGAAGCTGTTCCTGAATCTCCCCAGCATGGTTCCCCGCTAGTGGCCCGAGTGGTCACACTTTCTTTATTCCCGCCCTGGGGTGATTTTTCGCGACTTTCACGCGCCGCCAACTCGCGGCGGCAAACGAGGACGAGGAGCGGCTTTCCCTGCCACGCGGCGCGTCACCATCGCGAAAATGACGACTATCGCGAGGGATACGTACCCCCGGGTACACGTATCCATAAGCCATCGATTATTCCCGTTAAATAATAAATTCGCGCGCTACACTGGCTGTGCGACGGAGTCAGCAAGCGGAATTACCCGCCCCCGATCGAGAAAATAAAGAGGAGGACAATAGGGTTGCGATCAAGGGTGCGCGATCGCCTCCTCCGCGACGCGCGACGAGCCTTCGCCGATCTCGCGACCCGACTGCGTTGGGGGGGGGGGGGCGCGTATTTACGTGTACTGTATAGCGTGTACCTTCCCGTAATCGCGGGCTATCGATTCGAGACGCAACGGGGCTACACTTTCAACTCTCCCCGTCTTGACTTCAACTGTTGCACTCGGCCAGATTCTATAGCGGGATTGCGCGACGAGGTCGCGGATTTTTTTATAGGCACGTGGCGTCGCGACGTCGCCCCCTGCGAGGACGATTGCAATGCCAGTGCAATGCCGCTCCGAGATAAATTTTCGACGTCATATATTTCTTTTCAAAAACAATTTCTCTTAGAGCATAAAAAATCGTATAAAATACATATATACTTATTAACATAAACTTTTTAAATTAAAAAAATAACCCTATCAATTGAATGAACTGAAAAAGATTTCGTGCTTCTTTATCTGAACGACATGCAGACATGTTATCACTTAATTAGACTAGATTTATAGACTAAAGTCATGAGAGGCAGGAAAGCAAACTGTTTGATATTTTTTCCGTTTTTCCTTTTTCGAGAAAAGAACAATATATCACATGTTTTGTCGCAGTGACAAGAAGGTAAAAAATAATTTTTCCTATAACGCCAGCGTGAAATGGGCCGCTTTTCGCGCTTGTTTTGAGTGAGCAAAACGATCCATTTCGCAATGATGACGTAAGCGTTGAAACATGGAGCCATTTCTCAACTAGTGGAGAAATGAAATTGTAAAACAAGCGCGAAAAGCGGCCTGTTTCACGCTCTTGTTAGGAAAAATAGTATGAACAACTCGTGGGAAGAGTAGTCGAGCCCAAATGAGTGTGATGGTCGCACTCGGTTCGCTCGTGCGACCAACTTCACACTCATTCAGAATCGACCACTTTTCCCCACTAGTTGTACAATATACTATTTCGGCTAATCTGTAAAAAATTACGAGAATTATGGGGTGTAGAAGCGGCCTGAACGGAAACTAGACGTAAACCAGAAATTACGATACCGCGACTTTGCCCTACTTCCTTCAGAAAAGTTGCAGATCGTATCTATATCGCCGCTCTTCCCCCTGCTCATAAACGACCGGACGCGGTCTGCGCTTTACGCTACGCGCGATTATCGACTCGCGAAAAGTTTCAAGTACCGAGAAACCGCCGAGCCTGCGACTGTTTCCGATTCTTCCTCGTCGCGGGGTTTTTACTTCGTTCTCGGGTTTTAGTTAACGCAAAACTTCCCCGGGAGAACTCCCACGCGATTCTCGCTCCAATTAATAATAAATTCCTCCATTACACATGCCACTAGGTGTCCAACAAAGACACAAAGTGGAGCTCGGCCGATCGAATTACCTGCTTCGCGTCATCAATTATTTCCGCGATTCTATTCCGACTCGCTACTACTCCTCGTCCTTAATCACTCGCTGTCTCGGCGCATTACGACGGAAAAAAAAGTCGAGGGATCCGGTTCTATTTTTTTTCTTCTTCTCCTGTTACCGGCGACGCCGTTTCTCCACCGCGAGGGCCGATCTACCGAGACTGAGATGCGACGGCACGCTACCGCGGATTCGGGAGATCTGGAGAACACGGGATCTCCCGAGGGTGGATCCTCTACCCTCGTTCTCGGGAGAGCGCGCTCGCGGAAACGATATACTCACTCGGTTCGCCGTTCGCCACCCTGGAGCCCCTTATTTTGCCGGTGGATCGTGAAATATTGGAAGGAACCCTTACTGCCTGGATTGCGGCACTGACACGCGCGTCGCTTCACTTTTACGGGAGTAGAGCAGTATTCGTGGTACACTTGGGCGCTACGCGAGTATAAGCATGGCAGGGGAATAATCCGGAGAATTCTAAGGAAGAGAGAAGTGGACAGCGGTCAGCGCGGCTGCGCACTGCCGAGGATTTCAACCCCTCGCGGCCGGTCAGTGTTTGTTGATCCGACGGGGTACAACCACCCCGGAAAACGAAAGTGAACGGCCCGCGCGGGCGACGTAATTTCGATGCCGTAAGAAAAAAATATTATTGCAGTAATATAACACAAAGTGAAGACAAAAATTAAAATACTGCGACGGTTACTGTAAAAAGTGTCATAGTGTAATATTTTGGGGGAAAATTAATTGTTAAATTAACTGTTAAATAGCTTTAACCAATATTTTTACGTCAAATTTCATTTTTCACAAATGTATAATAAGTGAACGATAATTTATTCATTTTTTCGTTCGTCATAAATTCAAATTGAAGATTGCGCGGGGAAAAAATGCTTCTTTCGATTCATCGTTGTGATGATTCGATATTAATGGAGCGCGATAATTAACGTGACGCAAAGCAACTGCTATTATCGTTGATTATAAGTATAATAATATGCGCTTAATTATCAGAACATAACGTTTGAAATTTCCATCTACAGTCAACAGATGGAGTCAGTGGTATACACGTTGAAATTAACTCGCAGCTTTACCAACAGATCGTGTAAAACGATCGTTCAATACATTTATATGAATTTAAACTAATTTAAACAGTCCTCGTTTTATTATCATCAATTGTAACAAAACTGGTTTATTTCTCACTCTTTCCTGTTACGTCATGTCTTACGTAACATTCTATAAAAGATCAACGGATAAAAAGATAACAGGCTCTGTATAATGTATTTCATATATCAGATTTATTCATATCAGATTCATGTTCAGATTTTTTTAAATTATGCAATACATTTAATTATGCATACGTAGTTAGGTATTTAAGTTTTCAGCCTAAGAATATAAAAAAATAAAAACAGTTTTATTATCATTTTTCAATATAATCAATCTTTATATCAATAAATTTTTTAAAATAATGAATTAATTTTTCTATACTAATAAAAACTATTCTGAATTTTGATCCTTAAAATACTTATTTTTATCCGTAACACTTAAAAATAAGAAATAATGTTCGAAAGTCTAATTTCTGCATGGAAAAAGTTTACCAAATAATGAAAAAGGTGATCTCCGCAATGTTAAACTATTTTTTTACGATATAGAAAAATTAATTTATCGTTTTAAAAAATTTATTGAAATAAAGAGTAATTATATTGAAAAATAAAAACGATTGTTTCATTTTATCCTTAAGCCGGGAACTTTTAGACATTACTACATATGTAATTATTACCCTTTTTTCACGTTGTTATCGCGGTCAAAAGGATTCGAGAGGCGATTGCTACGATTTTTGACACGAGACACGCGTCTCGTCGCTGTCGATTCCAACGGAGATCGTCGAGGATCAACGCGGACAATGCGGGGTAGCGGCTCGATCTGCGGATGACGAAGCGGGGGAGACATGAATGGAGGTTGACGTCTGGCGGGTGTCGCGAAGGACATTCCGGCGCTTAAATCGGATCTGGAGCCCAATTGCGTAAGCACGACAGTCACGACAGGCGTCCCGTCACGAGCCATAACGGGTGCGCACTTTTGTCGTATTATAGATGGAAAAGTGCCATACAATCACCTCGTCCGGTCCCCTCGTGATCCCGCGTCGGGAATTGCGAGAACGAGAATTCGCAGCTGACGCAGCCGCACCTCGATTCTCCCGCCTGGTAATTCGCGTATATCTCACTCGGCGATCCATTCGACGTTAATCCCCGATGGAATTTCGCGCGCCGATGTTTCATCCACAATTTTCCAAATTTATTCGAGCGCCTCTTCGAGCGATTCTGTTGACACGTCGCGTGATAATCCATAACACAGCTTTTACTCGAAGTTTTGTATCTCCATGTATGATTTATCGTTACATTATTATTATTATTACTATTCTGTTATGTTATATTAATTACATTATATTATCTCATATCTCTTTCACTTCAACAAAGTTATTATTATTTTATTGTTTCACTCTGTATTTTGAATGGATGATATCTTCTTTGGAAAAAATGAAGAGGTTGTAGTGGAACATTTGCAGTGGATTAAGAACGATCGTATGTCGTTTAACTCCAAAAGGTTACTGTTCAATTCTAAAAATATATTCAATCTTTTTCCTTCAGTTTCCTAATGCATGTGTATAAATAGAGAACTAAAAATAAAAGATATTATACAGAGAATACAGAGAAACTGACAAAGAGGATAAAGTGCTCGGGCTTCTCGCAGCCCTTGCTAGAAGACTATGAAATCCCCATTTTCTTACGTCATCCCCATAGCCGCTGAGTCACGCCATTCTATCGCACCCCACGGGACATCGTAAACATTCGCCACCCTCGTATTCAGGGCTATCGGGTGAAATTGTATGTCCCGAATAGCGCTCGGGGTATATGTTTTCGAAACGTCGAGTGTGCAAAATGTCGGAGAGAGAGCATTTTCGTACAATCGAAAGCAGAAGGTAGGTTCCCAGAAAGTGAGATCAATCTTCGGTGACATGTTAATTATCAAGAATTAAAATTACCTAATCTGTCCTTTCGGAGAGAAATTAGTTTCTGAAAATCAAGATTGATTAACTTCTCTTTTAGATTACCTTTCTCTCGAGTTAATTTTAAAGAATTACAATTGACTATTTTTTTTTTGCATAAGATTGATTCGAAAATCAAGATCAGTTCCCTTCACGTTTCTCGAAAAATCATCACTCGTCACTCCGTGGTTCGATTATTCGACACCCTGTACGTTAGTCGCGGCGCCATAACGAAATGTAAATCTATAGCTATTCCGTGATTTCCGTGGCGCGGCCGGACTCGCCAACCGTGTCAATATGTAATTCCTCCGGTTATGAAACGAAAATTTACGAGCACAAGGCCGCCCTGTGCCATTATCATAAGTGAAGAAATTAACGTAATCACAGTCACGACGGCCCTTTCAATTTCCTCAGTAGCGACGACAACGACGACGGCAGCGGCGGTGGCGGCGATGGCGGCGGCGGTGGTGGTGGCCGATATATAAAACGTGTAATTCAAGATTTCCCATGGATCGGTTCGTGCTCGAGATCGGATCTGAATTGCGTCAATACGCGCGCGTTGCATAATGATCTGTAATATGGCATAACTCCGCGTATCGCGCGCACACGCCCGTCGCGTTCACGATCACGATATTTCTATTTTGCAGCGCTATCGACGGGGATATCACGATGTTATCGTCGTAATATGTGGCTCTTGGCCAACGATCGACGGTTTATCAAGCTAGAATCGTTACATAGGCGTTCCGTTGGAACGTAAACATCCACATTGGACGAGGTATTCTCCTCTCGACGCGAACAATGAAGTTCACCTTAAATTCACACGTCGGACTTCAGAATAGAAACTTTCCACGTTTATTCTCATGTCTATTCTTATATTAATTTTAAATACATGGGTATTCTGGTTCTTCAGTCATTTCGAAATGCAGACTGACACGACTTACACGGCACGTAAAATTAGAAATAGAATAATAATATCCTAAATTCCGACACGAATCGACATGTAGATCGTCTAAGGTTTAAGACGCAAACTTATAATTTAACACAGAGGAGACCGAATTGCCATTAGTTTCTGTCGCGACACGCGATACATAGCCTCTGTAAATATACCATGTCGAAAGGTGAGGATGCCAAACACATGTAAGAAACACGAAAATCAAACAGTTCGAATCACTGTGCGATCAAGCGTTACCGTGCCAGCACCTCGTCTTCGCCGATGCCTGTCTAGATCATTCCGCTTCGCTCGTTTCAGTTGTGATAACATTTATTTGCATGTCATAGAGTTCCGTGAAACGAAAGGCCTGATATATTACGGATAAATTGTGCTACACGTTGGATAGATAAATCAGAGAAATTACTCTCTTCACGAGGTACGAGTATCTTGTTTACGTATCGTATTTGTTTCCCTTGTCTCACTTTACTTCGTGTTAAAATAATTTTTAGATACTCTATTATTGTTTAAAACTTAAGTATTTATTTATTACAATTATTTTTAGATACTTTAATATTGCTTATACAATTTAAGTATTTTAAATAAAACTATCTTTTTTTTCTTTATTTTACTCAAGAAACACGTTATTAAACAATTAACAGTTATTTCGATCGTGTGTGCCTTCAAATTATAAAAAATGGCTCCCAGCGAACGTTACGTCTTGTTTAATTTAAAGCAAATTCCTTCTGATTAATTCATCCGGCGCCCATTCGTGTTAACAGTAAACTCATGTTTCTTAATGCATATATATGTTCAACATTGTTTAACAAAAAATCACTTTTTTGGAGCACAAGAACGAGAATAATCGTTTCTTATAGTTTCTTGAACGCTGAATAGCATCCCGTTTGCTAAGTTGCTCTACCACAATTTTACAGTTAAAATTGCAAAAAGGAACTATTTTAGTGTATTTTGGCATATTATAACTACGATATGTGATGTGCTGGAGAAGTTTTATTGCAATTAAAATTCGATTCCTTTCGATAGTTGTTCCACAAAATTATATTATTCGCAATAAAGCATAAACAATATGAAGTAATTTGGGATCAAACCATTTCATACGTCGCGTTACTTCAAACCTGCAAACGTAAACATTGCAGCATACAAATGTCATCCATCTTTTTCAGAATTATTCCAAGGCATATTTTTTTCCGCAACTGTAGCACAGAGGATTGAAAATTGTCCAAAAATTATTTGGCACAATTTGCAACACGCCGGGAATGCTACGTCAGAAAAATGGAATCGACGAACGCTGAGAGAACGCAGCAACGTAAGGATGAAGCCGGGAGTTTGTCCTTGTTACCCTTGTGGCCTTATTTACCCCCATCGACAGCCGACTCGTCTTTTCTAACTCTCAGTTGTAACTGCGCAAGTGGCTGCGAAGAGTGTAATTATGGAGCTTTTGCCGAAATAAGAGAGAAATGCGCCTACAAGAGACGGAGCAGGAAAAAATTCCCGAGTGCAAAGAAGTCTTTTTCTTCCGAGGGGCCTTCCTTTGTTGAGGTGTCTTCTTCTTCCGAGGGGTCTTCCTTTGTTGAAGTGTCTGTTCCTTTTAAAAAGACATCTAACTCATTTGAGGAGAATACGAAATCGCCTAAAACCAACGAAGTCTCTGTAGTGAAGACCGTAACGAAGACCGTAACGAAATCCAAAAGTATGTTTCGAATTCGCGTTGTATAGGGTCTAGATATTTCAATCCACAGTTTTCAATCATAATACTTGTCTACCATACATCCGTAATTATTATTCGTAATTCCTACTTGACAAAAAATTGTTCGACTGTCCACTTCGCTTCCGAGAATCAAATGTTTAGCATGATCTCTCTGAGAGATCCGGATC
The DNA here is from genome assembly GCF_030848805.1 of Temnothorax longispinosus. Lineage (NCBI taxonomy): Eukaryota > Metazoa > Arthropoda > Insecta > Hymenoptera > Formicidae > Temnothorax > Temnothorax longispinosus. Next base: position 15,459,585 of record NC_092368.1, read on the forward strand.
AATTTGCCGAATTATTTTGTATTTCGTGTTTGGTCTAAAGTATATTTGTTTCTAACAGGCGAACTCTTTGTCAACTACTGTCCGTATTCCTCCGATAATTGCAGCTGCAAATCGGGTTGCGCGAAATGCGACTACGCACTCTATACGTATACAGTTAAGAACAAAAGCAAGTTGACAAGTAAAGTCAGACCACTGTACGTAAGATCCTCAAACGGTTTCAGGAAGACGTCTAACGGAAGTCGAAAAACTGCGAAATCATTTTCATTATTTACTATGAACATTTCAAGGAAGAAAAAGGCGAAATTTCCTAAAAGTACGTTACACGTTCACATTCGTAAAGCGCTATGTAATTCAAAACTTTTACTTAAAATACTTTCTAATTATACTATCCGCGATTACATAGCTTTAATTTGACAGATTTTCGACTGTTTTAACTCCAAAAATTAAATATGAGTTTAGTTGAATACGGCAGATCAAAACTATAATTTATCTAATTATACTTTATACACGAAAAAAAATTATGTATTAACAGCATTAAATCTAATTGGAAAAATAATCTTGTTATATCAGTATCTTCCGGTATTCCGGTAATTAGATATTAATCTTTGTTATATCAGCAATCCCGGTATAACAGTGTTAATAAAATAAATACTTGTTTTATTAAATCAAGAACATGACATATTATATCAAATTAACAAGGTTATTTTCCATTAGACTAATGTAATAAGACTCCGTTAATAGCACACACTGCTTCTATATAAATTTGTAGTAGAAGTAGCCTTGGAAAGCTGCTATCCCGAGTCCTCCAGCAGTTGCGATCGTAAGTCGGTCTACATAAAACGTAATGTCAAGCTGTATACACCTAAGGAACGAGTACCAAAAACCGAGAAGAGGACATCGGCAAGAATTTCAAAAAACCTAAAAACAACGAAAACTGTGAGAACTCTAAAACTGATCAGCAGTAAGAAAGTTCCGAAGAACGTAGTGGCGGAAATTTCTGAGAGTACGTTACGCACAAATTCCATGTTGTACATTTAAATCCACATTTTTTTAACTTATAACACTCGACCTATCATGACTGTCACGCGATAGATTTTCGACTATTTATTTTACTTCCAGAAACCAGACATATTAAATATTTCAATTCGGGATATATATAGCTCAAGCTAATTTATTTTTATTAATTTATTTCAAGTACTAATATACTTTTATACGTTATTTTTTATTTTATTATTATATATACATACATTCTTATTATACAAATTTTGTTTTAATAGGAGACTTCATGAAAAACTGGTTTCCTGATTCGTCTAGCAGTAACAGCAACGACTACAATTCGGGCTGTACGGATTGTGGAGAGATCATAACTACAAAGAAAAAAAAGTTGAAACACAGATCCGAGAGAACGAGAGCCTCAACAAGTACAAGATTATCGGAACTTCTTCGTAATATCGGAACGTCTTCGGTAATCGAGGAATCAGTTAAAAATAAGGAGGATTCGAAACAAACAGCGGAAATATTTTCTAAAAGTACGTTCAAAGACCATCTTAAATTTTTATGGAGGATAATCATGACATGTATAACTGCTTTCCTTGTAATTAAAGCTGTTAAATTTTTATGGACGATAATCGTGACTACTTTCCATGTGATAATGTATAACTTATCATTATTTTTCTTCTTTATAATTTCTTTTTTGTATATAATTTTATTAATTACGATGTAATTTGAGAATTATTTGTTTTACTGCAAAAGCTATAGACATTTGATTACTCCAATCTGTTACTCGGAACTAATTATTAACTACTATTAACTATTGTGAATAATATTATTTTTAACCACCATTATTAAGAAAATATTTTAACTAAATAATTATCAACTCATGTACAGACATTTCTTGTACACTGTTGAAAACAGAGGTCCTGTGTGTTAAAAAAAGTCCTTGTTAAAATTTTTGTGTAAAATAATCAACACATACGTGTGTAGATTTAACATATGCCTGCTATGTTAATTGAACTTTACAAATTTAAAATGTAAAATAATTAAAATAACTTAAAAAATATGTTAAAGTAACACAATTTGAACGTATTTATTAAATGTGTTAAAATTTACAGAAAAAGAATGTTGATTTTACTCTATAAAAAAAGTAGGAATAAACATTTACAGAAATAGAGTGTTGATTTTATCTTACAATCTCAACTTCAACATAAAAGTTATGTTAATTGTACACATAATTAACTTCAAATTACGATCAGAATTACATTTCTTTTCTGTTAAAATATTTTAACATAATATCAGTGTTACCACTTAACACATCCATATTATGTTAAATTAACACAAAAATTTGAGTGGACCGTTTTGGACATGTAATTTATGTTATATTTAACACAAATTTTCCAACAGTGTATAGATGTATTAGTGTAGATACTTTGTATAGATATATAATATATATGACATTTCTCTCTTTTATAAATTTATTCTTGTGTTCTAAGATCAACAAACAACAACAACAACAAGGGCTCCATCAGTGACACGGAGGGCAGCTGTGACCTCGCTCGAAAAATCTACGTGTCCGGGTGAATCGATCAGATTAATTAAAAAGCCCTTCTCATCTTTGTCACGTTGATCAGGATTTTTGATAAAGACTAAATCTTTCTCATCGAGCTCGAAGAACATGGAAATAGCGGTGGATTTAATGGTGATGCAACGTTCCTGCTCGTCCTTGCGCGTGTCCGTGAATCGGGTCTCGCCAGCCTTGGCGCCGGCGATAATGCCGGCCTTAGATACAAGGGAGTCGGTCAGAGTTGACTTTCCGTGATCGACGTGCGCGATGACGGACATGTTTCTGATGTTCTTCTTCTTGTCCATCATGGCACGGATCTCGTCTACCGTAAAGTTCACCATCTTGGATGTTGCCCGATTGCCGACGGCCTGGTTCGAATTATACGTGCACCAACTATGGCGGACTCCCTCGGACGTTTGTCGCGGTCCTCGTGCGACTATTCTGAAAGTGATTCTTACTTCACTGATGAAGATTGCTGCAATACGCCAATCACGTCGCACGAAAAACTTGACTGCAGGATTTTATCGGAATTTTAAACAATATGCTAATCGAATTAATAAATAATTTAATTACTGATATTGCCATAAATAATTAATACATTACGGATGTCCTATAAGAAATTTGTGATATACATTAATTAACGACGCTTAATATCACACGCGAGGAAATTATGTTAAAATAAGCCAATACATTAATATATGATAAATCTCGTTGTATGTATAATATTGAGTTATGTATATACATACATACATATATACATATATATGTTGCAGGCATAATACAAAATCAGGCATTTTACAAAAAGCCGGCATAACGAGATTTTTAGATAAAAAATAGTTTAGAAATGATTTTAGATAAGAAGAGTTTAGAAAAATGAGATTCTTGTACATAATATAATAAAAACAATTTGTAAATATATGCGTGGGCGCGTGGCTCCGCTCCTCCCCCGGATAAAAAAATCTAACTCCAAGCCTATTTCTAAAAACTTAAAACTGAAACTTGGTTAAAATGGGCTTGGAGTTAGATTAGTTTTTTATGCGGGGAAGGAGCTACGTCCCTCCCTTGCCTACATATGTACTGTCTGTACACACATATCAGCAAATTACTTCCCTTAGCACTGAGACTCTTATATTTCTCAAATATTTAAGCAAAATCTAAATGATGCGCGTTATAAGTAGGTACATGCATGACGTTATGCCGACTTTTTGTAAAATGCCTGATTTTGTATTATGCCTGCAACATATATATATCATATATGATATATTATAAACTTTACATATTACATTAATTTATTTGAATATATTTTACCATAACTTCTCTTATGCGTAATAAATACCGATCAATGGGAAAATTATTATGTATGCGATTTTCATGTAATTACTATTGAACAAATTACTAATTTATGTAAATGAGTACCGGTAGAAGAGAAACATTTTAGCGAAGTGACATTTCTCATCCTAATCAAACTGTACTCACTGTATGTTTCTTTTCAGAAAAATGTATAAGCAATAAAGGAATAATATATTTTGCATAAAATGTGCTACAGGAAGTTCCTATATTTAATCTAAATATAAACTTTATATTATTGCAGATAGATATAATTTTTTATATATAGCGAAATTGACCTTTCTCTCTCTTTCTCCCTCCTACGAAGCTTTCTTTCCCTTTCGAGAAGACTCTTTCGAGACCGACTCGACATCCGGACGGACCCGATTAAAACGGTCACAATACAAGTTAATCAGACACAACGGGATCCGTCGGTCGGGGGGGGGGGAGGATAAATTAAATTAACCCTCTCGCGTCGCCCCCGCAGAAAGCGGCGCACAGCTGGAATGCGATTGCGTAATGCAGATAAAATCGAAATAAGAGATTACTTCGCGCAGGAGGACTGAAATGAAATCCCGCAATGACATGCAAATATTTAGATAAGATTGTCTACGCCGTGTAACGGTGCTCGTACACACGCGCGCGTTCTCTCTACGAGCCTGTTTGTGTATACATGGAAGCGCTATTATCGCGCGAATAATGAAGCAAGCATGGGCGGTACGACACTTGCGCTCGGCTATTTTAGCATGCGGAAATAACACGATTGCAGGAAAACGTGTATCATCTAAAATTATCGATGGAGAGAAAATGTTAAAAAGCTTCCTCGACGAAGAAACATTAATTCCGGTATAAAAATAATATCGCTCTTTCATTCTCTTTCTCTCTCTCTTTCTCTCTCTCCCGGATGATTATATAACAACTGAGAATAAATAATTTCGGAGCATTAAAAGTAATATCATCTTTCCGCGTTGCTCCGATCGTATTACTCTAGGTGAGCGTGCATAACGGTGCAACACAGATTGCTATTTTGCATCTGAGAGATAAACATGGGGATCGGAGCGCGCGGGCTGCAAGGCCCCGAGACGCGGCGGGAACATAATACGGGGGCGTAAGGCGTCGGGGAAACGGGCGTGTTCCCCATGGGAGTTATCGCGAGAGAGAAAGATAGAGAAGGAGAGAGCGCACGTTTATCCCGACTGAAAAGTCGGTGAGAAGGCGGGAGTGAGACGCCAGAGAAAACCTGCGGAGAGAACCGGTCACGTGCGCCTGTGCAACGTGCCGCCGGCTGTGTTCTGAGTTCACGGCCCGACTCTACCTTGCCACCGCAACTAGGAGTTGTGACATAATAGGCTCGCCAATCACCTACACCGCGTTCGCACTAACTGGGAAACCGGCGAGCGCGCGAGAGCCAACGCAATTTCCTTTACGGACTGATATATCTATCGATATGAATAAATATTAGATTAATATTTATTAATGTAGAGCAGACATGGCGGACACAAAAAAATATTATGCTGTAATTATCTTAAATATTATCTGTTAATTAATATATTAAATATAAAAAAAAAACAAAAATATTATATTGTACAAAAAATGGAAATATTATTGGTATTGGTATTGGTATTGATATTGGTATTGGTATCGGTGTACAAAGATATTATAAAACAGATCCCCGACACATTACTTTTTCTTTATAGACTGACTTAAACTTTACCTTCTCAATTAAATTTCTCAGAGTCACGTGCATCTGTTGTGTGTTAATCGCAGCAATCTCTTCGAAGAGAGATTCAGAAAAAGGAAAGCGAGGTAATAACAAATTACGTTAGATAAAATAGCGAAGAATTATTAGAATTACGTTCGCGCGTGCACTTGCCGAATCTAGGCCGTGGAAAGTAACTGTTTATATTATCATTACAGTCTTTCCTTTTTTTTCTCTCGCTCCTCGTGCTCGATGACGCAAGCGCCGTCGCTTCGAAGACTTCGCGGGGAATATAAATGTTCCGCGTTTTATGGGGCGGTGAATTTTCTCGGCGATTACACGGCTACGGCCGTATAGGATAATGAGAATTAATTTTAGATCCCCGGCTGTTCGCCGCGAATATTTCTGTCGCCAGTTTTACCGTTAACGATAATTTCGCTCGTTTGCGGCTGCGTTGCGACACTTCGCTAGGCCGGCCGCCGCGCCGCGCCGCACCGCTCGCGCGCGAGTTGGGCAAGACAAATCCCGCAAAGGTCTCCGTGTCCAGTCACATTGTTCAGAGGCCAGGTGGGAGCACTTATGCCGGGATAATGGCAATGTTTATAGCGTATAATTAGTGCCTTAGTTGCGCTATCATACGTCATTTCTCCGCCGAGCCTGCATCAAAATCGATACGTCGAGGAATTAAACTGTACGGAACGTTCGAGCGAACGCGTTGCGTTTGAATCGAAAATAATGAAGAAATATACATGGCATATAAAAATATATAAATCGCAGCGCGACGTAAACTCGCTGACCTCGAACAGAGAAATAAATATAAGAAAACGAGAAAAACATTTAAACGTAAAGTAAACATGAAAATTTTAAATTCCAAGAAAATTTGAGAGAACAGAACGCATGGATTCAATATTCGCTAACGATCCACTTGGTCGACGAGATGCGTAAAATTCTGAGACGTAAATATATCTCGCAGATATCCTTAAAATAATTTTGCATCGGTAATTCTGAAATTACCGAAGAACCCTCTCGAACGAAAATCGGATAGTAACGGTTCGTCCGCGCGTCGAATTCGTCGGCGCGAATCGCGCTGACCATGAAGTTACCAGAAAGTCCGACGAATTCACGGGCGGTTATACTTTCAGAGTTCCGCGAAATTCACGACGAGAGCTGATTTATACGCGTGAGATGCGCTTCGCGCGGAACGCGCATCACCTCCTCCGCGCAAGGTGGACTATTTTTAAGCGTTTCGTTATATTTACGACGGGCGAAGTGCGACGATACATCCCGTGATACATTTCCGACGCGCTATCGAATCGCCGAAGAGAACAATCGCCGAGACTTCGATCATTTCTGACATCGGCGCGCTTTGGCAAGCTCGCGCGAAACTATCTATGGCTACGGATCCGAGGCGTTCTTGCCCTCTGTGCGTCCTGAATTGCAGAGTACCACTATTCATTCATTCGTATACGGACGCGCGATTAGGCCGAATTTCTCTTTGACGTGCGCGCGCGAGGGCAGGAATTCCTGCGCAATCGCCCTGCGCGACGGTCCAAGTGCGTTTCACGTGCCCGATTACACGCGTGTCCGCCGTGTCCGTTTACATGAATTGTTTCGCGATGCCCCGAGTCACGCGCCTCCCTCGTGTGCAGCACTCTGCGCCTGAGCGAAGAGTCACGGATGCGATTACGAGGGATCCACACGTGTCCACGCGTCGCGGCGCCTTTCCTGACGCAATTTTATCGGACCGCCCGCTATAACGTGATCTCCGGTACACGTGGTGAACGCGAGATCCTTATGTAAGAGAGCGGGTTACGGATGTAGATATATCTGAACGTGTATTTCCACCCACGCCTGCGCTTCGTACGATCGTAGCGATAGACTGCTGGTTAATATTAAACTTTACTTCCGAGAAAGAGAATCCCAATTTCCGTGGGGAAATGACTCTCTTAAGGTAACCAAATGCCTCGTCATCTATTTAGTGACGCGCATGAATGGATTTAATGAGATTCTCACTGTCCCTATCTACTATCTAGCGAAATCACTGCCAAGGGAACGGGCTTGGAAAAATTAGCGGGGAAAGAAGACTCTGTTGAGCTTGACTCTAGTCTGGCACAAAACTTTTTTTTTTTTTAACGCGGGGATATCTTCTACTGCTGGGATCTCAGGCCAAAACCCGATTTGCCCAGTAGCCCCTTCAAAAGAAGGGGAAGACCCCCTCGCCTCCGGGAAAAGACGAGGGGAGTGCCGAATTTTTACCGGCTAAAACCCCTCGGGCGTCCCTCTCGTTTAAGTGAGGGGGCAGCGGGTAGCGCAATGATTCGTCCGCCGCCCAGTCTGGCACAAAACTAAATTCTAATTTTTCGCCCGTGCAGACAAATATAAAATTAATAATAAGCATAATTGTGCACACAGAAAAGCACATACTATCTGCAAGTAAATATTATTTGTTCTATAAGTATTTGATAAGTTTATATATCCGCAAATCTATATACCATAAAGTCTCATCACAAAGTATCTAAATCTTAGCAAGTCTGGAGTACTTCAAACAAGAATATTAAATTAATACAAGAATTCGGTTTACTTACTATATAGGGTGAAAGAGAAACATATACTTAAATATATGTATAATATTCTTGAAAGAAGAATAAATTCTTGTTTGAGCATAAAATGATGAGCTTTTCTAAGACTTGTGTGCCAAGTATATCTTAAAACTATTATTAAGAAAATATTCTTTGTTGAAGAAAATTATTACTTAAAGCAAATAAAATAAAATAAGTAATTACTTTTCTTGGCTGTAGAATGATATTTTTCTGTGTGTATATGCATATAATCAGAATATAATAATAACAAATATTTTTTTCGTATAACAATCACCTATTTTTGTGAAAAAGATATTGATTCCAATTTTTTTTACGTAAACCTGCAAAATAAATAACCAGCTACTGTCTGTTCGATTTAATACGATAATCAGTGTTTTCAATGCCAAAGTGCGTTCCAAAAAATCTCTGCTTTAAAAAAATTTAATTTAAAGACTATATCATTGTATTATTTATTTTATAATATGTATATTTTCAGGTATCTCCTCGTTAAAACGCGTAACAAACATCCGCCTGACATTTCCTAAATACGGATAAATACGCTCTAAAAATACGTTCTACGAGAAATCTCATTAAATTAAAATTAAGAACAGAGATTGTGGAGTACATGACGGAATGGGTTCAGCTCCTTAACGAGGCCGGCTGCGATAATTATGGACGTCCTCCTCGCTCTCTATACGAAATACCTCTGCGTAAAGACGCCCACGAGTTTTGTGTGTTATGTATCTTCGCGCACGGAGATAATTATTTTTATCCCGCCCCTTTGACAAGAATGTCAAGATACGTAAAAATAAAAAAAAAAGTTTAACGCAAAGGTCCAATCGAGCGTGTCTTCAATCTCACTATCGTTGCAGTCTTCCAGAAAAATATGCACGCACGGCAGCGAAAAGCATTCTAGAAATCGATCGACTGGCTAATGAATCGCGAATAAATAAGGAGAGATATTTAATTTAAAAATGAAAGGTAAATAATTTTAGTTTTATAATTATTTAGTTTGATTAAAGATAATTAATATGTAAGTTTCTCTCTATTAATTCGTCAACTGTCTGTCGTCGCACTTATTGTCAGCGCTGCGATAGCATACCCCAGAGGCACCACCGTCGGTCGTAATTATCGTCGAAGTGACGGCTATTGTTGGACGGAGCGTAGATAACGCCCCGAGAAAAATAACGCGGTGGCCCACGATGGAAAACGAGCCGAGCGACGCGACGCGCTAACTCGCGTTGCATGCCGCGTAACACTTATCTCGCGGCTCCGTTCCGCCATGCCGCGCCGCTCGCGTTCCTCCGCGCAGGGCCTCCGGAGCGTGCAGCCCGGGCCCCCTCGTCTGCTCCAGAAACCTACTTTTTCGAGTCACCGTGGCACAGCGACGACGGATCCCCCGCAATCTCGCGTGCCACCGGCTGTTATGTCAACCGAGGGAGAAAAGAGAAAAAAAAGCGAGCGCCCTGCGAGCCGAGGAAACCCGGGGCGATTTCAGCCCCCCTTCCCTCCCCTCCCTCGTCCCTGTGCGAATCTTGAATAATCGAGCTCGTTGTAAATAATAAATGCTCGCGAACTGGAGTATTTCCGAAAGAAGCGAGCCGATCAACCTTGCAAAAATCGAGATATTAATAAATCTGAGTGCCAAGATCTATTTCAGGATCTAATGTGACGATAAATAAATTCTACTACAATGGAAAAGCGCAACTTGCGGCTATGAATAATGCTTCTATTTGCGGAATGACCTATTGTGAGATGATTGCGTCAATTACCTAACCGGACTATAGGCGATCGCTTGTGCGTGCCACGTTGTCGCGTTTCTAACGCGATCTTCTTAGAGGAATCGTATGAGTACAGAGAGCACAAAGTGTTATCTGGTATATCAATCGCATCGGGCGCTATTAATGTAAAGAATGAGTGGAAGAAGACTTTGAACACCGAGGGAACCGATTAGAAGAAAACTAAAGTGCAATTGCTCGCTACAAAGATTAATGCCTCGTGCCGACGCTTTATTGCGACGCGGATGTTCCTTTCTTTCTCTCTCCAATTCCGATATTTCAAGCGACAGAACTGCAATATATCCGTGGCTGTATTTATACACTCGTAATTCCCTCAAAATCGATTCGCCATTGCTTTTAGTCAGTCGACGCGATTTATTATTGCGTCAGAACGCGCCAGATTTCCGTACTCAGCGCGTACGATTTTTTGCGATTAATCGGACGATTAACTGTGAAGAATTTATTCTAACTCATATTAACAAACAACAGTTAAACTTTCAAGGTAACGTAAGATAAAAAAAATATCGCTGTTTATTGCTCGCTTGATATTTACATCGTTTGCTCGTTACATAATCGTAGCTCGCGGTACGACCGCAAGTGCATCGAACAATCGCAGCCGTTGTGAGCATCGGCGATGATTTTTCAATTAATCTCTTTGCCTTTTTATCTACCAGGGGACTGCACGGTTCACCGCGAACCGCTGCAATAACTTATAAACACACGCGATAAGTGAGACTCTTGCGCATTACAATAGTACAACTTGGTCTTTTCACGTGACCTAAATCCAACTAATATCACTCGGACGACTCGAAGACAAATCGACGCACGTGAAAAATTTCAGATAAACGGTTTTAGATTTATGTTTATCTACCTGCCATTCGTAAATCGTTCTTGCGGGACGCAAGACGGACATAGTTGACAAATTAGTGGAAACTTAAATTAATCATCTTTAACCAAACTAAATTTTAGTTCAATTTGTTAAAATTTTAATTAAATTTAAGTTAAGTTTCTTTTAAATTAATTGTAATTTTAATTTTAATTAAGTTAAACGTTAAACTCTTTTAATTTACAATATAGAGATGGTAAGAATTCCGATGGCCGAGCGCTGACGAAATGCACCGGCTATCATCTCATCGCAACAATGCAACGCAAAGTCCAAAGTCAGCAAGGTGGAAGCGTGATGCACGTGCCCGAATAACAAGGCGAGGAACCGATGACGATGATGCGCACGGCCGCGCGGCGAAGCGCGTTCGAGCGTCGCGCAAACATATTTGCAGTCGTCGCCGTCAGGAATTGATAACGGGCCTCCTTATCGTGGTTACAATGCAGCTGTGCGGTCGCGGCCAGCCCGCGCAGATCGTCCGTTATCATCGAAGCTACGCGACTCCATCACACGTCGGGCAAATTTGCTATTTTAATCGGGAGAGCAAGGGGAGAGGAGGCATGATGTAACCGTATACATAATACCGTGGGATTTCGATTTAAATATAGCCGTTCGCTGCCGGGAATGTCGCGACATTTCGCGTCCATCTCACGGCACGGAATGCAACGCGATCGGGCGGAAAAATGCGTTTTGTGCGGGGGAGCTTTGTATCTCGAGGGAATCTCGTCGAAAGCACCGAGAAGCTGCGTTTTGTCGAGAGGGGAGATCCGCTGATCGCGGATCCATCTTGGCACAACGATCGAAATGATGTTCGTCGTTCACCTCGACGACGCACCGAATTAACGCGCGCACCGTTTGCATCTGCGCGTGCATTCTATATATTTGCGGCTCATCTTATCGCGCGACATTGATAACGCCGCCGTTGATTTGAGCTGTGTTTGCCAATCGAATGCGAAGGCAGAAACGAGTAAGCCGCAGGCGTGTCCTCTCCAGCTGCATCGCTCCTCGTATTTTTTGCGCAGATAAAGTTTAACGTAATTAAGACGTGAATATGCGAGAGAAACTGATTAAATGTTTGCGAAGAATTCATACTTCTTGAAAAGTCAAAGAATAAGCAATTTGAAAAGTAAATTGCTATATACTTAAAGAATAAAGAAATTTCGGAGAACTTAATCAATAAAGATGTAAGAACCGTCTGCTTTATATTATAATCGATATGTTTTCGAGGAATTACGGCAATAATTATTGCGATTACATCAAGCAAGGGATCGGAAAATGCGAAGAAGACCATAGGACGCAACGCGCCAACCAGGCAAACGTACACATCCTCGCGTGCAAAGTGCAGTTAGTATGTTAATCGCGCGCGCGCGTAATTCAGCGCTAGGCAAAAGCGGTGATTTATTACTAACTCGTTAATTAGCGAGATACTATTCTGAGCGAGCGATTCTAATTAGGAATCCACCGGTTGAGTAAACGTGCGATAAAAGTGCCGCTCGTTTCGCGAGTGCATCCGTTACGAACGGAGATCGCACGTTTTTCCTCCTCGATTATCGATCGTGTTAACAGCGTTATTGTCGAATAAAAATCAATTTAAAGAGGCGTGTCGATACATTTCCGAGATTAGATCGTCTAACAAATTAAAAGAGATAATAATATCAATTAACGTCTAATCGGCCAACATCTTAATTTGTAGAAACCGTCAATACCTTTTTACATATTATACTTCAAGATTTTTGTTCGTTAAAGTTTTTTTTATTTTATTTAATTTTTGTATTTAATTTTTTTATTTATTCCGTTTTCCGTTTCTCTCCAGAAAAAAAATGTTTAATACAATCTACATGGAACAATAATATTTGTATTAGGAAGTTAATATTGAAAATCCTAAATTAAACAATGTAAATAATTATAATAATAGCAGTCGAAACACGTCACCTAACTTAGTAACTCGTGTTCACGCGTGTTCAACAATTTCTGCGCAATTTGTCTCGCAACGGCAGCCAGCGACAACCATGTTTATTTAATAAAAGTCTAGACTGCACCGCGCTGCGAAAATACTCGACCGTGTTTTGATAAGAGGATGCGCGATCGTCGGTCGTCGAACCGCGTCCGGCATCGCGCCGCATAGTGTCAAACAATGGTACGAGACAATGAATCGTAAGGAATGCAAACTCAGAAGTGCATATGTGCCGTGCTGTGAATCCGAATGTGCTGTTCGTGCACCTGCGGTTTCGACACAACAGGCTTCCGCGGCACAGCGAGAGAGAGAGAGAGAAAATACTTCCAATAATCGATAAAAAAAAATACAGAAGACAAAGGAAAAATATTGATCATCTTTCATTTATCTCTCGATCTATCTCATGTGTCTCTACTTCGATCGATTGATCCTTTGTATCCAAGAAACTAGAGCGAGATATATGTTTCGCATATCCAAATCCGTAACGTACCGAGTATTAACTTTCCGTTATTACGAGGCGCCTTGAGAGAGAACGACGCGCCTCGGATGGTCTAGAAACGCGGCCGCGCATGGAAATCTCTATATTTATAAAACGAGCTCTCTCGCCTCGAGCAGGCAAGACGGCCGATTATTGCTAACGGCGGGCGTAAACAATGATTGCGCAACGTGACGCAACTGTTATCGCGAGATGCACCGAGCGGCGGCGAATCGATTGGGAGGGTGGCGGGGAAGAGGAGAGGAGAGGACTGAGAGGAGGGACCCCGACTGCCGTCATCGTCGTCTTCGTGGGCCGAAAGGCGCGACACGCGATTCGCCGTTTTAAGCCGCGATCGACAAAAGTTCAACGCTCGCCTACTCGCGATATTTCGCGGAGCCGACGCCGCAAGGTCGGCGATATCTCGCTCAATGACGCTCTCGTCCCCGCGGTTAATTGCGAATCGTTACTCGGAAACGCCTTCGCGATTCGCGATTGCCGGCCACGAGAAGCGCCGAGCGGCGAAAGCGTGAAGGAATATTCCCAGATCGAAGGAGAACAATGCCGATTCTATGGGGAAAAAATGTATCTCGCTTAAAGGATTTAAATAACGCAACAGAAGCCAGATCCGGGATCCCCTTTCTCGAGAACGTCGAATCAAAAATTGAAACACATTTATATTCGTCTTGACGTTCTCGAATTTAAAAAACAAAGAATTACTTTAAATCTCACAACGTAGCTCGCCCGATTGCACAGCGTTGCGCAACAAATAATGCACTTGCCACTGCAAACTTGTAATGGGCTGAAAAAAGAATTGAAGAATGCGAGTTTTTTTATCTATAATATAGCATAAAATAGTGTGCGATCGTCTTCGTATTTCTGTATGTTTTTTTTTTATTCTCGATATGATTCTCGTTCTATGAATATTTTTCGCGAGGGACTTTCGAACTGAACTTCTGCCAAACTTCGATTAAACTGGAAACACACGTCATGGAATGCAATAAGGCAATGCTGAAAAAACGAGAGTATTGATATACGCGGCTGATGTAATCTCAAAGATATCTTGGGACACAAATGAATCAACATTTGCAGGAAAAAAGCGAAAAATATTCGTTCAGCCTTCACGCGTTTGTCAAAGTCCGCACAAAGGCCTGCGTTTTTGGCACGCGGACCAAAGCACGTATTTGACGCAGCTGCATTCCGAAACAAAGGATGTAATTATAGTCTTGAGATACGTTATATAGACATGAGGAAGGAAACGTGCGAAATCGTTCGATATGCATAAATTGCTCTTTAAAAAAATCTTCGCTAATTTTATATTAATATTTTCCATTGTCTTTTAAATAATTACGTTTCGTTACACAAAATCTGCAGCATCAAGGAAAGAAAATTATAACGAACGCAAGAAAGAAAACATGTGAAATCTCGCGATACGCATATAATTATCAGGCTGTTTAAAGTTTAAGAAATCTTCGCATTATTTCACATCAACCTTTTTCCTACACGGAGAGAATTTTTTGGTTATATTTTACCCTTAAATTCGCTACAAACTTGTGGGACAACTTGGCAACCAAGGAATTTTTGAAATATATAAAAAACATTTTACAAACAGCGTGATAAAAATTACCAAGCAGATTGGTAGATTTTGAAAAAATATTGAAATTTCCTAGATATATTTTAGTAAAAAATTACATATTTTATATTTTAATGTAATAAATATTAATATTTTTTATTATGGTAGATATTAATCAGAATAGCTCGCAAAAAATTCTTGGTGGTACATGTTGTCCCACAACTACCATGATTTCAGGGTAAATTTTAAGAGAAAATTCTCTCCATGTACTTCTATTTTCTTTTTTTTTTTTATTACTTTTTTATAATACTTTCGTTGAAAACCTGCAGAATCAAGAAATACAGTTTTTTATGTATTGTCTGAATTGATTCGCGACTTTCGAAAGCATCATTCCACCCTGGACATCTTTTCGACGTTAGTTGTACGCAAAGACGGGGGGGAAGATTCGTCCTGAAAATAAAGCGCGATCGATTTCCACCGCAAGATAAACGCAGCATTTATTTTGACCGAAGGGCGCATTAACCGCCCCATTTGACGGCCATTTTTTTCCACCGCAGCTAATTATATCGCACGTTCGCCCTTCTCGTAGATTGATTTTACGACGGAAATAAAATTCACCGCTGCGATAAAAGCCCACACTTACGCTTATATTTAGACGCACGGCGTATCTCACTCTTTTTCTCTCTTCTTTAGGTCAATACGTGTCTTTCGATAACGCGGTCGCGCGAACGCACCTCGAATTCGTCGCCACGAATCGCACGAATAGAAATATTCACCGAATTAACCATCCTGTATACCTACGTAGGCGTTCGAGCCAATGAAATCTGCTCGTAATTGTAAAACTTGCAAACCGTGCCAGAAAATCTTAAATAAACAATGATTATCAAAATGACTATATAAAATCTTCAACTACAATGTAAACAGATGTTTTGTGAATCTTTTCAGATTTTTCTAAATACTAAATACTAAATAAGATAAGGAAAAATAACGTCAAACGCGTGACAGACCCACGTATACACTCTAACGGTCTACAAAAAAACGTACAGATGGAAGATCCCTCGAGATACATTTAAATTCGTAAGTAATAAAATAACACCGAGATCTGTTTGAGCGAGAGTCGCGCGTCAAATTATGAATCAATTGGAATCCGAATTTCGAAACTATCACGCGAGAAGATTCATTTCAATTGTAAATACCTACGAAGTTTGAAAACACAAAAGACGCGAAATCGTAGGAGATCCAGCTGCATCTTGCGCCGATACGTCGGTTAGCTCCTTACGGGAGCGTTATCGACTCGCCGTTATTTGCGAAGGCTGGCGAAAGAGGGGAGGGAGCGGGTGATAACACATTTCATCGTTGTCTTCAATTTCCGTCGCGCGCGATGACTCCGCGGCGCGCGGCGGTTGGTTATGCAACGACAATGGGCCTCCTCTCGAGCACGAGAGCGCCGGAGTCTAAAGTTCATCGCTGCATGGCGCGTTACGAAGCTGCAATGCCCACACGTTCAATGACCCTCTTACGTCAAAAAGCGTTAGCGTCGGGTAGCCGGGCGCGGATGGTTTATCAGCGTCTGTTTCGAAAACACACACACACGGTCGACCCGCTCTCAATCCCGCCTTTGTCAACAATGTTCTACGACGAAAAGAGAATCCGGAAGAGATTAGAACAAAGAAATCAGTCTCGAACGTCGTCGATGCGACGCGAGACTGACGAGCGAAGAAAAGAAGCTAAGTATTGATACGGTAACTGCCACGGTAATCATCCGTGACCGGCGCCTGATTTTCCAGTGGTGCCCTAGTGCTAGCTCTATTGAAACTCTTTAACACTAGAACTACCGAAGATTAATCTAATACCTATTTCTACCGAAGAAATCAAAATAAAAAAAAAAAATAAAATATATTTATAAAATTAATTATATTTCATTATTTGTACATTTTAATAAAAGTCAGAGAAAATTTCAGAAATTATGAAGTTTAAAAAAAAATTATTATTATTTTAAAAAAATATCAAACAAGTTATTTTGACCTCTTTAGTAGTTCTAGTATCAAAACACTTGCAAAAATTAATATAAAATTAAATACAATTTGAATTATTTAATATAATTTAATATAAAAATTTAAATGACATAAAGAAAACAATGTATTTAAATAAACAAAATACAATTTATAATACCTATGAGACTAAAGACATATCTAATCATATTACATAATATTTTATCATCACGTATTTTTAATAATTCTACAGTAGTACGCGGTAAGCCATACAAAAATTTCTGAGTAGACAACGTAGTATTAACCCTTGGTTGTCACACCTCTTTTTTGAACATTTTTTAAAGAATTTTTTTTAACAAGATGCCACTCAAAAGTTAAATTTTTTATAATAAGAATATATTCTACAATGTTTAAACTTAAATCTAGAATTTTTTGCGGTTTACTTAAACTGTTAGTTTTAGAACAGCATGCAGCTATCTGAAAAGTATTAATATTAAAGCTTGCATGGCACTCATTTCCAGCGCACTCGCGACACAAAAAGTCGAACGTCGTGCGTCATTTTTCGCGTTCACATTTTCTACTGTTTGTACTACGATTACGAACGACAGAAATTATACAATTTCGTAATGTAGCAACCGCTGCTGGCGCAATCGCCTCGCCGGGGTCGACTCCCAATGATCTCTCTCAATTCAGATCGAATTTCATCGCGATAACGAACGAGAGCTAAAGATAGTACAGTCCGTGATACAATAGAATTTCGTGTTTTTGATGTCGCAGCTAATAAAACGGCTTCGCATTATATAACGATGACATAACGTCGATAATATACTCGAGCTTTGTTAAGAAAAGATGTTTATCTTGTCTCCAATTCTTCTGACTCCAATTTTAATCTTATAATTAAAAAACCGGCGACCTAATTTATTCCATCAAATTTATATCTTTTCAGATTCGGCGATTTTTAGCGCGTCCATAAATTATACAAACGCGATCAGTTCAATTATAATTAGCGAATATTTTCAACCGCATTACGTCGGCTATGAAAGATTGATATATATGCTTCGTCCGAAAATGTGATACATCCAGTGTAACTTTTTGAAGCGGTTCAAGTTAGACTCGGCCGAAAGCATCTCTCGCCTCTTATCGGAGAAAACTACGCAGATTCTATCGAAACGCGCGCGCGCGCGGCGCAACTCGCGTTTCGCGAAATCGTAGACGTCAGCTCCGGTCACGTGTACGAGGCACAGATTTCAATTAGTGCGTTCTCTCTTTCACCTTCAGGAACGTGACGAGCCCGAGGTTCGCGATTCTCGCTTACGCAACGCGGCAGCGTAAGCGATAATACGTTTTTGCATGCGACGAGGCATCAATGACGACCGACCGCGTGTCACGTGTATGAAAACCGTGTGTGTGAATGACTCACGGAGGCGGAATCCGATCGCGCGGCAGCGGGTCGGGTGCAAGGAAAAAAAAAAAGAATCGATCGATGGACATCGACGAGTACTGCGCCGACGATTTCATAACGCCGTGATTTCATCCAGGACGTACGTTATCGCGACTGCCTGTGATCGAGTCGCGAATAACGTCATATTGTCACGCTGATCGCTATATACGTTAGTAAAAGTGTTCGTAAGCTAACACGTTTGTTTTTAACGTTTATTCTGTCAACTGGATTTTATATACTTAAAAATCCAGTTTTGCGTCGTCAAGCTCGCAACAACACGTATATTAGAAAATTTTAATGCGGACACTTTATTATGTATACTCGTTGCGACGATACATTTTGATTTCAGATAATAGTCTCGAATGGAAATCGAACGGTGGAAGCTTATAAATTAACACTGGTCAACATAAAGCAACGTGCGCTTTCTCGTAGCAATTAATATGCGAGCGCGTGACCGGCAATAAGGTAACGTCATGTAGAAATGAATGAAAGTGCTGAATCGCTTCTGAGATCGTCAGCCGTTCTTGCAGAATGAGATTTAATTCCAGTGGCGGCTAGGCTGTAATTTGACTAAAAATACAGTCAACAGACCTCACGTTGCCGTAAACGCGACTTTAATCTCGCTATCGCGTCGTACATTTGCATCGTGATGCAGCGAATAATCAAATGATTAAAGATTAAACGAACGAAAGATAAAATGTAGTACTCCTTGACTCTATGCCGAGGGCGCCATAAACTCTAAAGTTAAACTAAAGACGTTCACTATCCGTGCTCTCCCGCTCCCCCCGCGTCATTCTTTTTTAAAGGTGCAGCCAATAATATTTCTCGGGGTCCGAATTTATTAAGGCTAAATACTTCTCTCTTCCCATATCCTTTATACGTGCCCAACCATATTGAACGAGTGGGCAACAAGATACTAAAAAACCAATCAGTTGTACCAAATCTTTATAATTTTACACCTATCCATTTTCTTAAAAACCTTGATCTGATTACAAATCTTACATCTTTTAGAGCCAGTTCCACAAACGTCGGTTAACTCTTAACCTCAGGTTAACTTATCCTTTGTTTCTTTCTAACGTCCCCCTTAGAAAGAGACGAAGAGTAAGTTAACCTAAGGTTAAGAGTTAACCGACGTTTGTGGAACTGGCCCTTAACCAAAGGTAATTCTAACGTCATTGTCTGAGAATTTAGGATAAAACCCAGAAAACCGCAAATCTGCGACGGAATTTTTCTTTTCTTCATTAATAATGAAACCTAAACTCTCTGATGAAAAAGCGTAGAATACAATGTCAAGTATAACCGATATACATACTGAATACCAGACCGGATGACCTTTTCGATAGTGATTAATATCGAGATCATTGCTATTCGGTGGCAGTAATTCTTTTTCGCGACCAATAATTAAACGCGACTTCTCACAAGCTGCAGAAATAAAGCAAATAAATTTAAAAAATCATGTACATACAGAGAGCAATTGTATATTTAAATCGATAATGATAATTATCTCAAATTTCTATCCTCACAATGTGCCAAAGTTACGTGCAGTTCAAGATTTCTACTGAATTTTGGTATACTCAATATTTATAAGTGTTCAACTCAATTAATTCTAAGAGTGCGAACGCCACTGAGCATTCTCGAGCATTCTCGAGCAACATCGTTGCTCCAAAGGTCTCGGTTACATCTCGGTCGTATCAAGGAGGCAACGAGCTGTGTTAACCGAGAGGGGTGATCGAAGAGGCAGCCTCGTTAGCGAGGCGCAGCAGCAGCCCTCTCATTAGCGCCGGCTGTAAAGCTATCCTACGAGCAGCACGTGACTACTATGCACCACACCTCGTAGTAACGTAGCTCGCCTACTTGGAATGGCCGGCCGTTACGTAACGACGCGATTTTTCCTCTCTCTCTCTCTCTCTCTCTCTCTCTCTCTCTCTCTCTCTCTCCCCCCTCCCCCCACCTCCTTTTTCTGTCTCCTCTCGCGTGTTCGCGACTCACATGCGCGCGCGAGATCACGCATAAATACGCGTGCGACACAACGTTACTACAATCTCCCCTGTCGCGAAAGTTTAAACGCCCGTAGTACGCGACAGAAGTTGTGGAAAATAGGGCGAGAAAACTGATGGAGCTGCATTAATTAAAAAGAAACGAAGGTTAATAAAGTCCTGGACGAATAATTGATTTATTGACTTGTCTCGCGATATTTATGAAATAAAAACCGGGGTAAAAACTAAAGTGTATTAAGGATTAACGAGGAATGATAAAAATGTAAGTAATCCTCGTACTTCAATCTTTGATCTTCATTTTATTTTCGATTAATTGTTCCATCTCATATTTAAGAATGGAAGAAATGCTGGAAATGCATTTTTAAGGTTCAGATTAAAATCGAGATCGCGGATAAATATATTACATTTTTACGAGGAAAGAAAAATAGATTCTCGAGAGACTGCCGGATCCGAAAAACGGCGCGATTGGAAATATAATTCGCGCGCACATGAATTGAGCCAGAAAATGGAATGGATTGGCTAGTTACGAAACCGCTGGAAAGAAGAGAAAAAAACGGGACTAGGTCGGGTATGTAGACCATATACATATACGCGAGCGGGCGGGCTGCATGAGTCACGACTGCCCACAAAGAAGCGGATATCGTGAGCAGCGCTAAACACGTGTCTCTGACGAAAGAAATGACTAATCGTCTTCCGAAATGTGTTGTTTCGTAATTAACGAGAGCCGAATCGCGGTTGAGACGCAGAGATTTGTTTTAACATAATTTAATACGCCCGCGATCTTTTCGCTCGAAATCAATCCACGGAATATCACACGCAAGATTTAAACAACGCGAGTTATCGGGGCTGCTGTCTCTTTGAATCCTCGAACAAGCATTCTTTCCGTCCCTCGCGATAGTCGCAAATTACGAAATCGATTGAACGATCGTCGCTCCGATTGTTTACATCATGGAAGCTCCGATTAAAGTGTGTAATTACTCGCGGCTCGTGCGAGGCATGCGGAATCACGTATATTCCGCTCCCGCGCGTGTCACGTGTTCGCGATCTCGCCACGCATTTCCGCACGCATGCATGTTATGCGTCAAGGGTGAATGCATCACGGTGTGTGCGGTAACTCGGTGATTCACGAGGACGTTAAGACCCACGGTGCGAGAACTGCAATCGGAGCGTTTGAAACCTGTCTTTCTAAAATAAATTAAACTATCTTCTTTTTAAAATGTTAATTAAAATATAATTAAAGATAATTATAAATATTATCCAAATTTCATGTATCATATTTACTATATTTATAAATAATAAAATATTATTTAAAACCTTTAACTAATCCTTATGGTAGAACGCTTCAAGTCCTACTAATATTAATGATGGATACATTAAGTTCGTATCCATTTTCGTATTCTTTTCGTAATTCTTATTATGACAGTATCGTTCTAACAGTTTCTTCAAAAAAATTCCAAAAGATTCGCAAGAGAAGCATGTTGTGCAACATGCAATTTTTTATGTCAAAATTATTTAATTGTTACTTTGATGTCCGATGAACGTCGACAAGCTTTCGCATCAAGCAAAATTGGACTATAAGTTCGACGGTGTAAATTCCGCTCGAATAGCGAATGAATGTTTTCAGAGCTCGATGGGTCTATATTGCAATTTGCGAAATCAAGTTGCATACGATAGATTTAATCGGACGACAGGCAGGTGCGCGATCGAAGGGACGAGACTAGACGGGCGACGCCGCTTTCAAAAGATATCCGTAATCGATGCCGCTTGCGTCATCCGCTCGAGACGCCCGATCGAGCGGGTGATACGTCGCAAGTGAGGCGGCAATTAGCTCTGATTGTCGTTATTTATTTTTCTAAAAAAAGAGGGAACGGCGACGGGACGCGCGCGAGCTATACGCCATTCCCGGACATCGGCGGAAGAGTTCCAGGTAGAACAGCAAGTCACAATAAAGTCAAAATGATGTCAAAATGACAGTAAAATGATTTTTTTTTGTCATTTTACCATTATTTTACCATCATTTTGACGTCTTTTAACAGTTTTAATCTTATTTTATAGCGATTTTTTATGTTCTACCTGGGACTCCGTTTTTTAACGAATTACGCTCAAATCGTGAAAACTCGCGGCGATGAACGCGACGGAAAGCCGAAGGGTAAATATTAGGCAAATACATCAATTTTGCGTTTGAACGAAGAAGGATTTCGATACAGGACGCCGATCAAGTCCCCCCGTCTTCGCGTGTATCTTGGAGCTTGAAGCAGAAAAACGTGATCGTTATACAACCGGCGAGATATTGTGGGAGGAAGTTATGCAGTCGCAAAGTCCGTCCGATCGTGCAAATAACCTCGAAATTTTCATTCTCCCGTTCCAGGGCTTCTCCAGGCCATCGTTCTAATAATAGCGTTCAGTATCTTATTAAATCGCTAACTGTCGTCACCGCCATCGTCTCGTCGATTTACGTCTTTTATTTAATTCGCGGAAAAATCCGACAAGCGCGTCGTGACACGACGGTATTATTCGACGTATACAAAACATCTTAATCGACTTCCCCCTCGCCCCTTCGGCTTAACGCTGAAAAAAAGCCGCGTTTTAACGAGCTCTACTTAACGACGCAAAAATTCCACGGATGAGCGTGCACTCCTCACACACGTGAGCACGTGAGCGTTACACAACGGCGAGAATGCACAATGTTGCCTCGTAAACGCGACCCTCGTCCGATCGATCCTCGTCCCATTATCTAACGGGACATCCTCGATCCTCGGATCTGACGCAACATCAGGTACCATTCTTTTACATACTTTGACTCATTTCCTAACAATACAGAAAGAATTTCAGGATAAAAAATTAAGGAGATCTAGTTTGGGACAGGTATTCTTGTATTCTCATCAAAACCTAAAATAAACAAATAATTCTTTGGGAAAATTGTAGAGAAACTGTTTAGATACCGAAATCACCTTATATAAATATGTAAATAGATATTAAAAAATCCTGAAGTTTTCTAAACCTTCGAAATTATCGAAAATAAATTTTCGAGAATTACAGTAATCGAGAAACTGATTTTCGTGCGCGTCTTATCGTGCGCCGACGTCATCGACGTCGCAGAGGAGAGGCGTGAAAAAATGCGGGAGACTACGCGGGAATTATTGTGCAAATTCAGACGTAAATTATGATCGCGAGTTAATCCAGACGGAAAAAATCGCACGCGACGTCCGTGAATTGGATTACGAACGAAGGACACGGGCGTGCAAAGACGCGAACCTTGGCACGCCGCGTTCCTTTTGTCGAACTTCATTTTTTACATTTTATATTTTCGCGCAAATCCCGCGCGCGCGAATAATCGACCGTGGATGTCGTCGACCATGTGCGCGCCGATGAAAACGGAATGTTGCCCTCGAGGGCGATTTGCATACGAATAATGCGCTCTGCGCTGCAGATCCGCTTTCCGATCGATATGAAAAGGCTTGAGCGATTTGATGCAAGACTCGCGGCCGCGATCGCGACGCGATAATGCGATTTATTAATGCGGCGTCCCCGGAGATAAGCGTAGAACCACGGCAATACTTAATTGCTTGATTTTTATTGACCTTAGCCGCGCGCGCGCGCGGCGTGACGTAAACCAGTTTATTATGTATGCGCATCAGTTTATTTACGGCAAATTAAAATTACATTACGTAAAAAAACTGCTACAAAAATAATCATAACCTTTTATTTCTTATCTCAGCCTGCCGGCCGTCGTTCTAATTTAATCGGCGTATTCTCAGCCGAGGAGAGAGATAACGCAAAAGCGAAGTTATGGCTCGTTGCACGGAAAATAAAATTCCGATTATGTGGCCTGTTATAATGAGAGATAATTCGGGCAAATACATTTCAGTCCCGAATGAAAATCGGAAGGTAAACAATGTCCCTTCGGTCAAGTCCATCGGAGATTAGGTACATTAAGGTTTGTGTCAACCGATTATGCCAACAGATTACATTACCTCCGCTTATCACGTCCAAACGTAAATAAAATGCAATCGCGTTACAAACAAAATGAACTTTTCGAAAACGAGCGTATAACAGAGGAACTAGATCGTACATCGTACACGTGAGCACGTTTCATCGGTGTGAAAAGAGCCATCCAGCGGGAAGGGGAAGGAAAAAGGGGGTGAAGGATGGGGCAAGAGGGAGGCTTATCTACTACGTGCTACTTACACACGTTACAAGCGTTACGTGGGACCATTACAATCGCGCGAGCGACAATGAGAATGCAAATGAGTCAGCGCGCATTGATATGGATATGCGTGTCTGCAATCTCGTTGAATAATAATCGTCGAATAACAATTACTCGCGATTTGAGGGACTTAACTAGCCGCGGCTCGCCGGCGCGGCGACGGAAATCGTCATCGTCGCGAGTCCCCGCGAATTCGCGGCGCCAATTAGTCTTATCGTCGATTTGAAATTCAAAAACGTTAATTTATAAGAGTCCTGGGATCTCGGGTTCTTCGCGTGTGTAATTGAGATACGCGTAAAAAGTTTCCGATGCAAGGCTATTAAAAAAATTAAATAAAATAAAATAAACGATTATTTTTATTTCTTAATATAATAAATTTATTTATTCTTGTACTTCATCACTGATGAATTGAAGAAATTGAATGATGAAATTCTTTTTCACGCAAATCGGACTTTAATTTTGAAAATAAAAAATAATCAGTAGGGACCTAGGGGCTGTAAAGCGGGTGATGAAGAAGGGTTCTCAGCGGTGTTAAATTATTTTAAGAACAAAAATTCAGAATAAATATTTTAGTAGTAAAGAAAAATTAATTTATTCTAAAAAATTAAAGTAAAGGAAGATTTAAAGAATAAAAATATAAAAACAATAAAAGTATTTTTTTTTATATTTCTAAGCCAAAATTTTTTAAGCTTTACTACATAAATACGCTGCAGGCGCGATTGAGGAACTCGTGAAACAACTCCCCTGTGCATATATGAATATTATTATTGAAACTTATTATTGAAACAATATTTATTATCTATTGAAAAGTTGCTCACGGGAATTGTCGAAGAACTCCACTCAATTTGATCGAAATCTTCTTGTATAAGTCCACAAAAAGATATTACGTGAGTACAAATATATCTCTAGATATTGAAATTCGTTACGACATAATAGAAGGCACGTGTGATATAATGGAGAGATCGCAATAAAACATATACATATATATATCTCGCGAAGATTCGTAGATAAGCCCGAACACCCGCGCCTAAACTCTCCGAACAGTGATCGGTTTGTTATTTAAATGCAAACACACTCCTCTCGGACTACCAGTATACACATGTGCGCGCTGACCCAGTTGCAGTAAATGAATTAGCATTGACGGGAGGGATTGCGCTTCAAAACACCTCACAATAGACGCTGTTTGCAGAGTCATTTTGGCTCTTCACCGATCAATGACTGCTGAAGATCCTATTGAGAGTGCGCGCCCCGTTCCCCGTGCATCTCTCGACGGGGCGATCTCGCACGAGTCGCGCGATACCCTCGCGCCGATCTCTAGCGGGGGCCGGGGTATCCACGAGAAAAAGAATAAAAGAGAAATTATCGGGCAAGTCTCTCGTCTTTGTATTGCGACGCGAGAGCGGGAAATGTCTACCGGTTATTTTTATTGGAGCGCCCAACATCGCGCGCGCGCGATGCAAGCAAGGGATGGAAGGGGGAGGGAGGGAGGGAGAGAGGGAGGGAAGAGGGGGACGACTCCGCAACCTTTATTATTAAATCAAGGTTGTTGGCTTTCACTCCGCGACGGAACGGCGAGATACAAGATCCCCGGCGTTACACCGTTGCTCACCGCGTGCGCGCAATGCTCACCTTTAAGACCTACCTTGACGAGGCTGAGGGGTGAGAGGGAGCAATAGAGAGAGAGAGAGAGAGAGAGAGAGAGAGACTCGACGCGGCACCCCCGATAAGTTGCTCGAAATTATGACGGCGCGTCTCGTTATTATTATTACGGATGGAAGCTAACGTACGGTCGGACGATATTATTAAATCGTAGGATTATGGAAGATGCCCGCGCGGATTAATGGCGGTGTAAACCACCTTCTTTATCCGCAATAGTATATTCGCGAGGTATCGCGAGCCAAAGTCCGCCGTTCGTTTCTTTTTTTTTTTCATTCTCCCTTCGATGCCATTAAACTATTAAAACATTTCCTTAATTACGATTGTATTCTTACGCGTAATTCTCTCGTGTGTGTCGGAATCGACAAACCGCGAGAAAATTCCTGATTATCTGTTTATCGGTTTAAAAATAGGCATCGGTTATTAATTGCTGCGAGAGCCGTCGTTGGCGAAAAATCACGCGCGGATTTCGAAAGTCGCGAGAGAAGAAAAGAAGCTAGCTGTCGCGCCGTTTCCCGGAATATACCGCGCGTCGTAGTATAAGTTCGTTAATCGTTTCTTCGAGATATACGCCGCGTGTACCGCTACGCGCATACAAAGTATGCCTGCTTAGCATGATGTAAGCGAGGTGGATAAGCATAATCACACAACGAGACCTTGTAATAAAGACGCCATTTTGCACGAGCTCCTTACGCAAGTCGTGCAATTTCCCGGTTTGTTTATGCAACGCGCCGCGTACGTAATATTTTTTTCTTCTCTCTTTCTTTCACGTGTGTCGAAGCGCGTTAACGAAAGCGAGTACGAAGCGTTTAATCTGTCCGCCAATTTTCATGTATATTAAAATATATTTTATATTTTATTAGGATCCATGAAACACAAAAATGATTGCGGATCGCGACCGAGTTAAGCCGGCAAATCGAATGACGATATTGTTGCTATTACTTATTTTATTTTTTCAAGGCAAAAACTATTCATTTGATTGCTGATTAATTATCCGAAGGAAAACTCGATTTATCGACGCGAGCGAATTCGATCGCGCAAATAACACCAGATTAAAATGCATCGATATGTCATGTCATAAATCTGTTGTCACAGTCCTTGTCCGTCGAGCTGCGTTATCGCTTCCACGTTGCCGTGTCGCTCGCTTCGCGTATATCCTCCTTCTGCACTTAATCCCCACTTTTCTAATTAATGGCGCAAAATTATATATCACCACTATTATTATACGTCGCGCGTTGCATTTATTATTCTAATAACGCCATATTCCCGCGGGTTTACAGTCTGCGAAGCGACGCGGCGCGGCTTTAAAAGCGTATCATTATTATCATTATAATCTCGGCCTCGCCGAGCAGCATTTTTCTTGGCACGTTCGGTGCTCGCCTCGAACGGGCGTCTCGAGGTAAAATCCCTCGGATGTCGGTGACCAGGCGAAGGATGCAGCTGGCGTCAGACAAAGACACGCCAGCCGGTGGAAGACGACGACCGCGTAACGACAACGAAGACGACGAAGACGTCGACGACATGCAGTCGAGCTTTTAGGACGCAGCCGAGACACCCGTGGACGTCTCGTTGGTCCCTAAATTCTTTTACGATTTTTGTCTGGGTGGAGAAGTGACTTTAGCGGGGCAAAGCCACCGTGATTTATTCGCCCGTCTTCCCTTATTCCTTCCTCTCTCGCTTACGCGCAACGTTCGCGCCTTATTTTCGTCTCGCCGGTTAATGACGTGTTCGCGAAACATTATTTTTACGCCGCGCGGCCGCTCTTTCTCGCTTCCCTCTTTTTTTTGAGAGTGTGCCGCAGCCTGGTTTCTTGCATGCGACTTGCATGCACCAGATACGACCCGCGCCGCGGGTCACTTATCGAGGGTGAAGTGCCCGAAAGGGTTGCTCCGTCTGCGTTTAGAAAAACATGTTTAAATCTCGCAGAAAACGAATGCGCGTGACCTCGCGCGGAAACCGAGTCATCGAGGACAGCCACAGACATAATATATATCCCTGACTAAAATATTCTTACGTACACGGGGCGTATGTAAGCATAAGTGAGCTTACAATTATCGTACGATATTTTATAATTAATTTCTTATAACTGGTCGCACATGAAATCGCATATAATAGTCATAATTCAAAGTTGTTATTAATAGATGGATAACTTGTAAAAAACTAACATAACACAAAATGCGTTAATTATTAATCGTGCATGTTTTATTAAATAACTCGAAAACATGTAGTATTAAATATAGATATCTAGTTGTTAGTTTCTGTTACATAACTGTGTGGAATATTTCCATTTTTCTATACTTATTCATATATTATATTATATGTATACACTTCTTGAAGAGTTATGTAAATCGATATGCGTATCTAATTATTCCTCCTTTTCCCGTAATGTTAAGTGATCACCTCGAGACATCGTATGTTATAATATAATTATATTATAACATATATATATACATATATATATATATATATATATATATATATATATACATATATATATATATTAACTTAAATTTCTTAATATAAAAATTTAAAATTTTAATTAAATGATTAAAACTGTATATTAAAGTTTAATATAAAATTTCGAGGTTTTTTAATTTTATTTCGTAAATTAAAAATTTCCAGAATTTAAAATTATAAATTTATAAACTATAAAAATTTATAAACTTAGAAAATTGGAAAGCAATAAAACTTAATTATATTAACATTAAAAATTTTCTAAACTAAAAATTTCAAAAATACTTAACAATATATGTATTAAAACATTATATCAGTAAGAAACGTTGCTATATCCATCTTAATTATATTGTTTTTAAATCAATTCTGACGATTTGTGAAAAATTTAATATAATATAGAACAAATATATTTTGTTATTAATTAATTTTAATTTAGTTAATAATTATGTCTTAATTACTTTAACTCAATTAACGGACAATCTTCTTCGCGCACGATGAGCGCAAGAGTGATTCGCACTTAACACATCGGGAACAACAAACGCCTTCGAACAAACTGCAGAAGTCAGGTAAGGCCTAGACACAGATGGCCAGCGTCCGTGTGATGCAAATAGTGAAGCATTTCGTAATAAGATATTAATTGACGTGAGGTGCAGCGGGGCGTAGCGTATCGATTACGTAATAGCGGCTTAATGTGTTCGTCAATCTAATCGCTATCAATAATTAGCATGTTGCCACGAATTTACGGTTAGGCTTTCCAACGCGCTTGCGACACGCGCGCTTAATTATCCGGCGTTGTAATCGTCTCACTGTCACGAAATCGCTCAGTTTCTTCAACCCAAAAGACAGTCGAATAAATCGTCTTAAAAAATTTATTTTATATTGCCCAAAAAAAAGGTAATATTTATATATTTTTTATTCATATCTATACTTATTTATTTATCTTTTACTTTTATATTAGTATTTTATGACTGTTTCATCTACATATTATAAATAATTAGTATTATAAATAATAACACTTAATTAATTTTAATGTCACAATTTGACAATTTAACATTTATATATGTTTATATTATTTATACATACTTAACATTTATAATATTAAATATTATATAATAGTCATAAATACTTAATATCACTCTTCAATAATCACGATTATTCGTGAGTATTCGAAATAGCGGAACTTGTCTTCAATAATATTATACTTATATCTCAACTCGATCCTCGAGATCTCGCGCGATAACGAGACGGAGGCGAAGAGAGATGCCGAAGGACACGAGCGCTCTCTCTCTCTCTTTTTCTCTCTCTCTCTCTCTCTCTCTCTCTCTCTCTCTCCCTCTCTCTCTCTTTCTCTAATTCAGCTAACGGCTTACATTCTTTGCAGCCTAACGGTTGTAGTTCGGCAATCTCTCGGCCATTCGTTAGTCATGTTACGTCAGATTTCATAATACGCCGAGCGGCCGTCGTGTCATTACGCATATAGGTCAATGGGTTGCAATAGGGCTGCTGCGCAATTAGCGATGCCACCACGCAATCCTTAATTCGTAATTAAGACTCCACAGAAATTAGCGTCCTTCCGAGAATGACTCCCTCGAGTTATCGAAATGGAATCGACAACAGACGCGAATATTACCTCTATAATTATCTACAAACCAAATTTTAGAAGCGTTAAGCAATTTAAAGATAAAAGTAAATGTCAAAATCGAAATATGGCGAACATACTTCCGAATTGAGAAAGAAAGATAACAACGCCGTTCGTTTATCTCATTATCTCGTTTAATCACCCGAAGTTGTTGGGAACGGAACAAGTACATAAATCGCGATCTACTTGATACATCGTCGATTATCCGAGTCGAGAAATATGCACCGCGCCCACGGTCACAGACGCGCGGCACGGTGCCTACGTGTGTGGGTGGACGCTAGTCGGTTATCGATCGGCAGAAAGATCGGTAATGAATCGGAACAAATCGGACTCTCGCGCGATAACGGTAACTATTCCCCGTTACATGCAGCCGTGGAATAAGGGTAAACCGAATTACGGATCCTCACCTCGGATCCCTTTTCGGACGATCGAAACGGTCGCTAACCGTCTTAACGACCGTCTCACTTAATTCTTTCTTCGATTCTCGATCGTCAGATTGAGGCCCTTCGCGGTCTACAACTCGCATTTCCGTTTCTACGTCTAAAAATCGCAACATTGAAAACAAAAAAACGACAAAAGATTTTAAATTACTAAGAATTAGGATAAATTGCAACTACTCGAATTACACAACTCAAATTGCACAAGCACGTACGTAAAATTGTCGTAAAATTATCCAAATTTTTAGAGAATACGAAGATCGGGAAAGAGCCCGTGCAAGTTTAGGGAATTAAGTGTCTACCGGTGCGTAGTTTAACGGTAATCGCGAGACTGCAAGGCGAATCCGTCCTGGATGGACGTGACGTTCTCTCTCTCGTGACTCCGACGAGCGTGCTCTCTAAAAGAGGTCTCACCTTTGCTCCACATCGGCACCACGCCGGCACCAGGCGGCGCGGCGCGAGATGTGGGACGCTATCGAGCGTATCCGGGGCAGAGCAATAACGATAATGGGTTAAAAACGTCGACACGCGACACCCTTATGCAGATATCTGCGATAAATCTTCATGACCGCAACGCGCCGATCGCGTCGGTGGATCCCTTCGTTTCCTCGATCCGATTGTCCCAGGAAGAATCGAGCGAGAATCGAACAAATTCGAAGATTCCGGGCATCAAGGATTTAAAAAGTTGACGAACACAAAAGTTTGACGAAATAAAAAATATCAAAAATAAAAAAAAACTCGCGAAGAGCCAAACACAAAGAACCACAAATTCAAACCTTCGAACGTCTCGCAAGCGTCTATTTAAAAAGCCGCGGAAAATCTCGCGTTAATATCGACGCCGTCTTCGAACTTGCGCACTCATCCGCATAATCACGGTTTACGGGACAGATAAGATCGCAAAAGGGAATTAATTACGGCCGAGACAAGTCACGTTAAAAAGCGACCGTCCTCAATGACGCGGTGTTTGTTTCAGCGGGGACGGGAAACGTCGCGCGCGTTGCATAATCGGCGATCGGCTGATAATAAAAAATAAAAAGAAAAAACCCGGGAGAGAAAAAAGTTTTACGAAACTGGAACAAGGATGCGCGCGTAGCTGTCGACGACGGAGCGGATTCGTTCGTTTAGCCGCGACGATATTCAAACGACGGCCATACGTCGTTCCTCTCGTCGATATAAAATAATAACCGATAATCGCGCGCGCGCATATTGCATCATCAACGTTGCATCTCATTCAAGCATTATTCAAGCGCTTGTTTAACGCTATTAGTAGTGTGTTATTCCGCGGCCGTGTGTGTTACGCAACACACACAGCTCGTACACAGCCCCGTGTGAGTTGCAAAATTAACGCTTACAAAATAAGCCGACGCGGATTAGCCACCGTAATTTTAATAAATTGCTCCGCGCGATATCGACGTTTCGCAATGCGCGCCACACACGCGATACATATTAACCGCGCGAGCCGATTAAAATTAAATAAATGTAACTCAAGCGAACGAGATACCGGGTACTCGAGTAACCTGCGAGTGCGGCAGGGCCTGAAACCGGTTCGTAGAATTTTAAGTGCATCTCGCTGCCAAAGGCGATCTTTGTTTATATAGCTCGCGCGCGCGAGTTGCAAAAGTTCGACTATATGCGTCATCGTATCGAATCGCAACTGGGGAAAATATCTATACGTGCCGATTCTCGTCTAATCTTCAATACGCAATAAATCAATCAGGCTACAAGATAAAAATATGTATAAAAACAAGGAAATATATTATAACAATAAAATCGATCGCTGTTCTTGCACTTGGCTAATAGCATAATAAGCTGATTTCATTGGCTCTTGAAGCAATTCATCGGACAAGCGATATATAATTTTGCATAACCACGGGGCACACGAATGATACGTGACATTAGCAATTATATTATAATCATTGTTTGCTCTCGCGTCAATGCGTAATCGCGCGATAACACTGGACACGGTAACAACAATGGCGGCGACGGCGGCGACGGCGACGACGGAAGGTCTAGCAATTAGCTAAAAAGATGAGCAATCGACTTCCTGCGGTTCTCAACGGCCGTTGATAGGGCAACCGGTTGTCGGTTACTGGCGACGACAATGATGAGGCAACCGACTAACGGAGAGTATTGGGCAATCGGGGTACCGTCGGTGTCAATAGCCGGCGCGGCGCATCGCGCTTCTCGCGCGAGTGCGCGCCGCAAGTCGCGCGAAATGCGGTCGTCGTCGTCCGCGTCGTCATGGCCGAGAATTCGAGCGCTCGGAAACGAAGTCGTCGCGCGAGTGCGACGCGCTGATCCTCGACACCCATGGCATCTCTGCCCAAGGAGAAAAAAAAAGAAGTTTTAAAGAAGCTTACTTGCATGGTAAATCGAAAGATTTATGGTCTTTCGAAGGACCGCAATAACGGCGCGGAAATTTCAAGAATTACAGAAACGTAGTTATCTCCCGCGAGAAGCATGAGAGAAATATTCAAGGATTAATGTCTAAGGACTTGGAATGCACTCGGCATTGAACGCGAAGCAACCTCGCATTTTGCGCGCGGCGGCACCGCGCACACATTTCCGTAAACATCGCGTCGCGATGTATTATTCCCGAGGTAATCGTTTATTTTACATGCAACTTTGGAGTCGGAGTAAGACTTGCTAATTGCAGGGATTGCAAAATTGAGCGATTGCGAACAATGTTACACAGACGCATGAATTGCATTGTGACAAATCGCGACAACGCGCGAAACGACTGCAAAAGCAATCGCGGTCATTTTCCTAAAGCAAGCCGCTCAAGGATTTATATCGTGAATTAACATGAATTACAATAATGAGAATCGATATCGTGTATATTATTCGCGTGGCGCGAGTTCAAAAACGTTTGTACGATATTGAAATGATATTTGCGCGGCAAAATATCTATTTCTGGACGCAACGGTATGTGTCGCGTGCGCTCTATCGGCGCCTATTATGCAGTGGTAAGTAATATGCAAACGTAGGAAGTATTACGTTCGCAGGCACTTACCACTTTTACGTAAGAGATGGTTTCAAAGAACCGCGCGGTGCATACATACACATACCTATATGTATAGGCAGATCTTAATTGCAAGGTCGCGCGAGATCCCGTTACATCGGCTGATATCAACGTAACTCTATGTTGCCAGGTTAACGTAAATTAAAAAGTAATAAACGTGGCGTGCGCACGTTTCGCCTATCGACCTCGACCGGCTTACCGTGAACTCCGTGTAATATCCCCGGTCCTCGCAATTAGTCGATTTTTCTAATCAAAGCCGTCGCGAGTCGAAAGGCAACTCGAAACATTCAACGAGGTTGTATAAATGACAATTTAACAAGATATCGTATTAAATATCGTTATTAATTTCGCACAAAATTATGGCATATTGTAAATAATGTAAATTTTGTTAAGCCTTTATTACGTCGAAATAAAAAATTATCAAGATTTTTTATGAAATAATAATTTTGACCTAAAAAACGCTACTTCGTGTGTGTCGTATATATTTGATTTATTAATCACGAAGGAATTCTACGATGGCTAGAAGACGGTACTACATGCACCTAAGCATTAATTTTTTCCCGATTCTGCGGTAGACGCGCGTCACGTCGTCCTCCTTCGCGAAAGCGGCGATAAAGGAGCGCCGACAAATGGAGAACGCCGACAAAATGGCGAGGCGCGCGCGACGACTAAAAGATACGCGGGAAACTCGCTCGTGTGGTGTGACCCATTGGCCCAGATTACACAGGCGGTAATGCCCATCTCGTCGCCGCGAAAGGCCGCGTTGCGTGGCGAACTCCGCCACGCGAACTCGCGCCTGAGCGCGCGCTGCGTTAATTACCGTACATAATACGCGACGTACGATTTAAGCGCGATTACATTACTTCGATTACGTTACTTCGCTTCCGTTCGACGCCTCGACAAAATAAAGCTAAAACATAGTACAACGATACCAATGAATTTTCTCACTCAAAAGAATATCGTAACTCTAATCCATGTAATAATACTTATTATTCATCTTCTTCTAAAGGAGATGACACGCATGAAACTTTTCGGAATGGAAAGAAAACTAATTGCACAAATTATTATATATACTTTTGCAATTATAATATTCTTCTCGCTAATACTTCTCGAATTAATGTCGCAAATAATCACATAAAGTGAATTGCTTCGAGATCGTGGATTGCTTAAATCTCTCTCTTTGAATGTCTTATAGAATTATAAATTCATAAAATTAATTCCTTTAAACGTTCGTTCTTCTTCTTGAAAGTTTTCTAATAGTTTGATCATGTAAAGATTCGAACTATTCTAAATAATTTAAAATAAAAAGAAATAGATTTGTTATCTACGTCTATATATAAATTGAAAAATGAATTGCAATAAAAACAACTATCATTGTCAGGTCTTATATTTTTAATATTCGCATTTCAAACTTTCGAAATAATTAAAACTTTCCAAACTTTCGACAGGTTTTTGGTCTCAAGTAACATTCAAAACGATTCGAAATTTAATTCAACGTGTTTTAAACACATCTTTCTAAAACGAATATTTTACAATTACTCGATCATGCGCGAGTAACAATTGAAGTAATTTGTCCTAATTTTTGCCGCAAACGGAAAGAAATCTCGATATTAGATTCTCGCACCTAATAACCAAGAACGGAAACAAAGAATGATTCAGCATATGGTCGCATACACTCTCAGCGCATTAACTCCCGGCTCCTGGCTGGTTCCCTCTCTTGTTTCCAGAAGCCTATAGCGGGGTGCTCCACTTCGGCGTATTTTTAAATACGCCGGGCCTCCTCTCATCGCTTCCTCCTCGCGCTCTCACGGATCCGACCCTCCGCAACTTCCTTCTCTTCGGCGACCCGCCTCGCTACGCCGCGGCCGCCTTGACTTCTTTCGGTCTACTTTCTGTGCCAACGCGCACAATCGCGCCGCGCTCCGCTCCGCGCCCGGGTGGGGACCGTCCGGTAAATATTTACAGTTAACGTCGTTACATAATAAGCGTATACTCGCCACCACGTTCACGGACCAGTGAATCCGGGGCCCACTGGAGAAGTCGACGCCGACGCACTTCGCTCTTCGATGCGGGATAACGGCCCGTTACCTGCCCGACCTTCGATACCCCAATTGCAGAAACCCCAAAATTTATTTCGGGGATTCTTTACGATAAACGGTACGAACCAGTCACGCTTCAATAAGCGTAATGACTATGACGTGTTGCGATTAAAAGCTCCTGTAACATTCTTCCCAATAAGCAAGAAGCATCAAGAAACATTTCAACTACATTGCAGCAACGTTGTAACGTTAATGCAATGTAGTTAGTTGAAATAATGTTTCTTGATGTTTCTTGCTTACTGGGTGGATGTCTTGTCGTCCTAGCTGTCGTCCCGCTGAATTATAATACATCGGAGACAAAATTATATACATCTCACAAAAAGCGATCAAATATTAAGACATTAAAAGCCATTAAATGTTTAGAAGTTTTCTTAGCCATATCGTCCGTTGCGACGGAGATATCAATTGTATTTCCATTTATATATACTTCAAAGAAAAAAAAATTTCTTAATTCCACGGTGCATTAACAGAACCTCTTCCGTTTGCAAATAAAAATAAAAACTATAAGGATTACAAAATAAATCGATAAATCATTATCAATTATCAATCTCAACCTTGTAATAAATTATACGCTTTTCGATGCAAATAAAATGTTTAAAGATCGTTGCGAAAGTGACTGAAAGTCCGATTGTTGCTAATTTTATACCGATCCGTTGTCCGGCGAGCATAACGATGTGGATAGCAATTCATCGATCAGCCTACCCGCAGCTACGAGGATCCTTGACAATCCGCCAAGGTCTCGTCGCTGAATAAAAAACGCGGAGGAACGAGCGAGGTTTTACCTGGCGCGATAAATTCACGCAAGGTCGTAAGCCGTACACGTAACGGCGTTACACCGCCGTCCGTCTTCGATCGATCGATCTACACAGATCTACCTGTCGATCATTCGCGGGCGCGCGCGAGATCGTTTGTGTAACGATTCCATCGACATTAGTAACGTGATCCTTGAGCGCGTTATGTAAACGATCGGGAAGTGTTTCAAGATTTAGTCATCACGGCCGAAGAATCTCACGCGGCTTCCGGATCGTCGAGTGGCACAATGGAGAACTCTGTCGGACACGAAATCACGATATTAAATGCTTGATATTGTCCCAATCGTTTTCGACTAACATTTCAGATATTTATTTCGTCCCGGAAAAGAAGATCGGCAAAAATAAAGAAGTAACATATGTATATATTATAGGACGAGGTAGACAATGACTTGAATAACTTGATGTAGATATATAACTTTGATCAATAATAAACAGTCCGCACGAATGCCCGTGATGGAGCAAATGCGAGCCGACACGGTTAAGAACTTGCACCTTATAAGGCCGCGGTCGACAAGGCGCGTCCTTGTCCAATTGACGTCTCTGTAATCCGTCGGCATTTGAAATTTTTAAATCGTCATCGTCATTGAACGTGACTTCCGCCAGGCAATTCACGTTCTATCGGCGTCCTCGCACGTGCGAGTCCGCGTTAATACCGTCGTCGCGCGAAACCTCGACTAATCTATTGTTCTAAAAACTGCCCTTCGAGATACGCGAATGGAGGCACCGTGACGACGGACGGAGCGTTCTCGAGCATTTCTTCAAAGCGAACGACGAGAAAACTCGCGGTCTATAGGCTAATGTCAACGCGCGCTCCGGAGAGCGAGAGAAAGAGAGAGAGAACAAAGAAACGGAGCTCTTGACAAAACGTAACGACGTGAGGTAATATATCGCGAACGACGCAGAACTCGCGTGACTTTCGAGATAGCCGATGAGTCTTCCGCACTGATCTTTCCTCGAATCCATGAATCAGTCAAGGATTAACGAGAACCGCAACGTACAACAAAAACGCGCGAACGAGAAGGCGAAACGCGTAACGGTATCCCGAACAAGCCGCTGCCACCGCCGGAAATTAACGTCCCGCCACAAAGGAAGGCGGGCCCCTGAAAGGAGAAAAAATTAACCGTACCGTTTATGTACAGCAAACATTTCGAAAAAGAGCTCCGCTAACAATTCCACTCGATCGTGATACCGGATCGGCAAAACGAAAGTCAGTTGTAACAATAATCGACATTAATCAATAGTAAATTTTACCCGATCGCATCGAGAGATCGGTTTTAATCGAAATTGAAGATTATCTTCGGACGTAAATTAAACAAAATTAAGAAATTAAAAGAAAGAAATTATCACGCGATTTATATCACGTTGATTATGACATTGACATTGGCATTGACGAAATCAACAGCCAGGGCCACGTGACATGACGATGTAACCGGTAGACCGGTTCAGCCGAAAGAGCTGTATCCTCGGATTAACGCGCGCCCCATTACGTCGGTCCTCTTCACCTCCATCTTCCTCCCTCGCTATCTTTCTCCTTTTCCCTCTTTTCTCCTCGTCATGAATAAGTGTTACATGTACACTTTCTTTGTGCAGGAGGAGCGGTGGTAGGAGCGAGCGCGACGTGAGCGTGCGGCGATGTGAAAGTTGCCGGTTGCGGCTTCCGACGAATTATGCCGCTCGCGCAGAAAACTTCCTTCTCGCATTGAACTTGTCCGCGCCTCTCGCCCCCCGCTCCGAGGATCCCTGACCCGGAATGCAGGACCAGCCAAAACACGATTTCACAATCCGCTCATCTGATGGAAAGGCGTGGAAAAGGGGAAGAGACGAGGAAGAGAAAAGGGGAGGGAGGGCTACGCGTACGCGCCTGCAACGACATAACCATGTAAACTATTACGAATAGGGGGTCAAGACTATCTCAGAGAAACGATCTCGCGAACGGTATCGGATTCACTGATTTGTATAGAGGAGAGGGGAGAGTGAGAAGGGGAAGGGCAGAGAGAGAGAGAGAGAGAGAGAGAGAGAGAGAGAGATTCAAATCGCTTGGTAAATGGGACATTGTAATAATTCTCCAACGATAAAAAATTTATACCGTGGAATCAATATCTTAATATAAATCTCGTTTTTATTTTATATTATATTCTTGTATTATTTTATTTTATATTATATTCTTATATTATTTTATTTTATATTATATTCTTATATTATTTCTTATATTTCTTATTCTCACTTTTAACTAAATCCGCGGTAATCGTCAAGAAATTTATGAAAAGTGGTAGCCGCCGAATCAATCGTCGTAAGCTTGTTTTCAATTCACCTGATTTCGTTACAAATTGCGTCGCACATTTAATAGAAACTGCACGACTTTCCTGAGGCGACGGGAGACGCATACGAAATG
Source organism: Temnothorax longispinosus (assembly GCF_030848805.1). Classification (NCBI taxonomy): domain Eukaryota; kingdom Metazoa; phylum Arthropoda; class Insecta; order Hymenoptera; family Formicidae; genus Temnothorax; species Temnothorax longispinosus. The sequence continues at coordinate 15,498,559 of NC_092368.1, forward strand.
TGATTGTGTGTAGCTTCAAGAACGCGATCGCCGGATGCCAATCTCGCGGCTATACGACGGACGACGTGCGGACAATCGTTCACGGTGAGAACCGCTAGCCGTTTCGGTTACGAAACGCGGTACGGAGCATTACGAAACGAAAGGACGTAATATCGCGGCAATGTAGGCGAGTTAAAGCTCGCCGGGCTCGCCGTCAGTACCGTTAGATTTTCTCCCGACCGGCGATCGTTGTCACACTTCTAACCAGAATGGCGTTAAAACGACGCTCGCTCCGATCGTCCCAAATTCAGAATAATTCACGAAGCAAAGTGGCGCAAAGATTGTTGCGTTATCTCGCCGAAGGCGTAAGACATGACGCATTAACACTAGAATTACCGAAGCAGTCAAATGAGTAATTTTGTAACTTTTTTAAATTACTTATAGCGATGCATTTTTTAGATTTTCCATGACTTTTGTTGCAATAAGTAAATGATTAAATTGACCAATTTACTTTCATCCTTCATCCTTTTTTCAACTATATATATAATAAATTTATAATATAGATATAAATAAAATTAAATTATATATATATATATATATATATATATATATATATATATACGTATATATATATATATACATATATATATATATATATAATATACTTGAATGACAGAAATTAATTGTCGATAGTTAACGTATCAAGAAAATACATTTGCGAATCAAAATTTAGGTCTTTAATTAATCTAAATTAAAGTTGAATTAGGTAAAAAATTAAGATTCTTATGCATTAAAGTGCGATAAGAATCTGCGATAAGAATTTCCTACAAAAATTCATTCAAGATACACGAGAAATTGAGATCCTTTATGACACGCTTTTTTCACAACAACGCTCAATTAAGAGCGTTTCGCACGATTGCACGCAGCGTGCGATTGAGTACGACAACAAAAAGCGGCGACGTTACTCTTTCTCTCTGCACCGATAATACTTCCGCGCCAGAATGCAATATATAATCTGCATAAACATAATGTATTAATTATGTAACCGCGGTCGCGCGAGAGAGACGAACGGTAAATACCGGTGACATGCGCAATATAACGTTCAATAAAATCTATCCGATGAGAAAAGAGAGGAGAAAGAAGGGAGGAGAAAAAGGAGAGGAACGCGCACACTTCCTGCTCGCGCCGCGGCGATATCGCGCCGTTCGCGCAGGATTTTAACCCCGTCACGGTCAAACTTCCGCGAAGAAATTCGCGGTTGCGTGATAGTTAGAAAGGTAATAAGTAAGCGACGGCAAGGAAAGTTCCTCGGGAAAATTACGGAGTGAGGTGAGGTAAGAGCAGGCCGCGCGGGAGATGCATTACACTTAACGCGGCGCGATGCCATTACTCTTCTGTGCAAGTACGTGAAAGTTGGTTGTTCCTCTCCCTCCTCGCTACCGGCCCCAGCCCCGACCCCCGCCGGCGTGTTACACGAGCATGTGGGCCGCGATCTTGCCGCGGTTGAGTATCGCGCGATGCATCGCGAAACGCGATTGCGAATGTCGGATGCAAAACGCGAACGCACGCCTCTCGCTCCGTCCATTATCTGTGTCACGACGAACTCCGAGGAGAATCTCTCGATGGAGAGATGTGAAAATTGATGTAACGTCATTTCTCAATTACAGCGCGACCGAAGTAAATTGTTGAACTCTGACGCATATTAATTTGGCTGTTGTTGGCATTACTAATTTAATCTATAAGGATGTGTATAGGTACGCTGAAAAAAACATTATGTCGTAACATGTAAAAGCTTCTTGAGAAGCATTCATACTTTTGCTAAGTTGTAATTTAGATAAAATATATAAGTCGTTTATATTGTAATTAATCTAAAATTTCAAACCTCATATTCTCAAATTTGGTAAATTAGTTATTTACCTAGAAACACAAAAATTTTTTTAGGTATCCTAGAAAATCTAAAAAGTAGAAAGTTCCGAAAAGTTGAACTTTTATATGTATTTTATTGTTAGAGAAAATTAGAATTCAAAAGTCCTAGGATAAGAAAGTAGGTCCAAACGTTTATTAAATCAACCTCGTCGGGTTTCGGTACTCATCTAACAAACGTGAGTAAACGTAACAGTAACTTCACCAACGTGACTCGCCTAATTCTTAGATACTTTCCAAAAATAGATAGACACCGTTAGATTTTGCGATGCGACGATACTCAGACGATTTTGTCAAGTGTGTGCTTCAACCGACTCGCATTCCACGTTAACGGGTCTTTCCAAATTAAACAACGGATCGACGATTCTAAGGTCGGTGCGTAAGTTATTGCAGTAATCACTCTTTTATGTCCGATACACGAGAACGCGATTTTAAACATATAAATAAAGAATTGTCGATTCGCTTGATGCGCTGGAACACTTTAATTAAATTGTAATTTAATTAAATTGTCAAAGCATGGAATCAGATGTTACAAAGATGTACTGCGCGTGTCAAGATTCAAATACTTTTAAAGAAATACCGATAACTGCAATCGAATCGAAAACTACAATTAAATTTCTAGAATAAATTTTAAAAAATTGTGAAAAACATTATTAATTTTGTATACATATGTATAATGTAAAATTGAATAAATTTTTAGAAAATATTGATTAGAATATATTTGGCACACAAATACACCATTCGCGATATTGAACACAAAGTGATACCTACCCCTCCTCAATTTTATTCAACAAAATGTAAGTTAATCTTTATTTCTATGATGTATGTAGCTATCAAATATGGAAAACTTGAATTGAGCGATGCTACTGCAATATTCAATTGATAAACGATCAAGATCTCTCCTTCCCCGCCAGATATTCTTATATTTCGGCTTCGTACAGGATGTACTTTATATGCACAGGAAATCAATTAATGCAAAAGATGTCACGCTCTTCAGAACTCAAATTGCACGGCATGCGAATCCTTCCATCCGGACGTCCAAGTTTGACAGCGGGCTGATTTCTTTTCGTGCATCTCGTATCGCAAGGTGCCGCGGCTTGCGGTGTGTGTCCTTGATCTGTCCCGTATCATACGGAACGGAACGGTACGGAACCCGTTTTCGGCCGCGTCCCGTTATGTCCGCGTGACGGAGGAACCACCGCGAGGAGAAGAACAGCGAAACGAAACATCGCGTACAAACGAAGAGGAGGAGGAGGAGGAGGAGGAAGGTGGCCGACAACGACAACGACGAAGAGGAGGGAACGGCGGAGCCAGTTTTCGAACGGTCCGGAGAAAGTGGTGGCTATACATTTACTGACCTACATTACCCTCGTTTCGTCCCTTCCTTTCTCCCCCTCGCTCCCCGCGGCCCCCTTCCGACAAGCTTGACACCCACCCGGGCGCACCGCCAGCCCACAAATTGTCCCGTTACACACGAGCCCGTTGTACACGTCATCGCCGTGACCCACAAAATGACACCGGGTCCCCCCCTCTTATGCCTCCCTCTCCGGTATACCGCTGCTATCTTTTATTCTAAAATTATGTCACGTCGCCTCGACCGTGCGATTCCCGCGACTAGAAGATTAGAAGACGAACAAAAGCGATGAAGATGTTTTACGCGTGTCCGTCACGAGGCCTACTTTGATTCTCGAGGGCCAGTTTAATGCGAGATCGTACCACTGTAAGAGCAGCAGCAGCAGCAGCAGCAGCCGTCACCGCTTCGAGAAAACGATATCGATATTTGGCTGACGAGATCGACCGAATACATCCGGGTGTATTGCGGCGAAACCAGTTCGGCATAAACCGCATCTTTCCTCTCTCGTTGCGAGGCAAATTAATCGGCAGAAATTTCGCAGCTCCTTCCGTCGCGCACTTCCGCAGTTAACCGACTTTCCAGACCGAGTTCTGTTCGCCGCGTGTTTATTCATTTGGCGATTCATCGGAGTTAAGGAACGCGACAACGACCGCGTAACATTCTCTCGACTAGTTTTTGACGCGATTGAAGATTAAAGCTTTCGGACGATGAGAACGTACGCGCGTTTCGATAATTGTTAGAAGCGATTATCTTGCCCTCTCCCTCTCATGGTTAACGGCACCAAAAGCCTTGGCATTATTTCTTCTCGCGCCGTGTTAACAGCGTTACTCAATCGCGTTACGAAACTTGACACATTGTCTCGGCCAATCGGTGGATTCCATATGCGCGAGCGAGGGAAACGAATGTTAATTGCACGAAGATAATCATAATCGAATCATAATCACTATCGGAACAGAAACGAAGGAGAGACTTACAAAACGGCCGATTGTTTCGATATAAATATTCAAAAATGTCGAATATTATTGTGCGTCCACAACATCGCTTTAAAAATATGACGTGCGACTTATTTATAGTCTTTAGAAATCTGCAGTAACAACAAGATTTTTGTAACGCATCTAATCGCGATAAAGGTATTTTTAATGCGAAAACAACGTTTTACCCGGCCAGCGTTTCAGCGTTAAATTAAAAAATCTATTCTTCTAAATTAAGAGACCTGTTTTTATCGGGTGTGTATATATACGAGATTAACGAGGAGCCGATGCTGCTCGTTATTTATCCGTAAAGATTGAAGCTACGTAATAAACATAAGCGTAAATATGCGCATCCTCTTTTTTTGCTACCTTTCTCCTCGCGAACGGACTTAAGCGGATCGGAGCGACGCAAAACATCGATCTCTGTATTCCGTTGCACCCGATACGTAAGTCATAAAACGGTAATGGAATTACGAGCGGCGAACTAAAAAACGCGGTTAACGCCGCCACTCGAAGGGCCCTCGAAAGTCAATCTCGGTTACAGTTAGCTGTGCCTTACTGACGTAATTAAAATCGGCGATAAACTCGGTAAAAATCGTGATTGGAAAGATGCGAAATCTTTCTCTTCTGAATATGAAAACGTTATTACCTTCGTTACGTCCCACGCAGAAATATCGGGATACTACGATAATGATTAATCACTCCTGCGAGAAAGCAATAAATTCACGGCATATGTTTCCTCGAAGCCTGCTCAAGATAGTTTCGAACATCGCGATGGTGAATTTTTAGCTACAATCACGTTTTAGCTCACAAGGAAATTCGCGGCTCCGGATCGGAGAGATTTTATAATTCAAATGATCCGTTCTCTCGGAGCGTACAAACTTCAACGGTTCGATTCGGTTTACAACCCTGAATTCGCCGTCTTTGATGTACCCCGGAGGTTTCGCCGTAGCCAATTAAAAGTTTAATACATTAAACTTTTAATGCTATCGCGCCCAAGGGGTGGGGCGCGTCATCGATTCCGCTATCAAGATGATTTTCGGGAGCACTCATCGTTCGGACGTGATTGACATAACACCTCTCAAGTGTCAAACGAATCTCGCAAAAAATGGATCTGGACGTCCACTTGTTCGCACGATGGATCCATCGATTACTTGAAGTGGATCGGAATCACCCAGGATTCTGGCGGAATCTGAGGTACTTGATGAACCGGGTGTACCGGTGTACCCGGCAACGTACCCCAAGGGTGGTGCCCATGAGATCAGTGGCCACCCAGACCACCGCTGAAGATGCGGCCATACAGGCCATCGTAGCCGCCGGAGAAGTCGGAGTCCAGGTGGACCTTGAGATGCGAACTCCATCATCCGACTCGTCGGTGAGAGCCCCGTAGTTTTTTATTTATTTAGTCTTGCACGCACTGTAAAAAAATTTTGTGTAAAATTACAACTATTATAGTGGATAATTTTGAGAATAGGTGTTCCACGCATTTGTAATTTTGTAGTACAAAAGAAAAAAGTAATTTTGTAATAGTAATAAAACATTGTATTAATTGTATTATTAAACATCTCGTTAAACATTCAAATAATAAATTTGCAAAAGTTGTAAATGAATTAAATGTCAACGTATTATAGCCAAACAAATTTGTAAAAAGACTAAATGTTAATGTATTACTAGAAAACGAACTGTAACATTTACAGTTTGTTTTGTAACAATACAAACAGCTAATGTAATATTACATTATCATTTAATTTATTTACAAGTACATTTTGTAATATTAAATTAACATTTTTGTATATTTCCTAGTTAACTTTGTAATATTACACTAACATTTTGTACACTTACAAGTTTGTTTCGAAATAATACGTTGATATTGTGTACATTTACAACTTGTCTTGAAATAAGGCAGTTCCATTTTTGTATATTTTTTCAAATTTGTTTGTAAATTTACTATTTGAATATTCAATAATACAATTACGAAAAGTGTTGTTACACAACCATTTTACTTTACTGTGCTATTGTAAACTTACTTTTGCAATCTGCTTCGTTACTAATTACGAAATTATTTTTACTTGCGCACTACAAAATTACAAACGCGTGAAAATTTACACTTGGTTGGAAGAAGCACGTACTCGTATAGTCAATTCAATATATAAATTTTTAAGTAATGACAAACACATAAAATATATAGACAGATACATTTCGCAGGAATTCAATTATTGTGCAAAGTTTTTCCGGGAGAATGATGATGTCTTTGTTACTAAAGCTGACAAAGGCCAAGTTACCGTAATTATGGATAAGAACACGTATCTTAATCAAATGACCGAGTTGCTTAGTGACAGTTCTACATACAAAAAATTAAATAAGAACCCGATAAATAGAATAACTACAAAGATTAATGAACTAATTAAAACTTGGTATAACAAAGACATCATCAGTGAAAAGGGATATAAACCACTTAATTGCACCAACGGGAACTTCCCACGCTATTATGGACTACCGAAAATACATAAGAATGGCTTCCCACTCCGTATTATCGTTTCTGCGTTGGGGAGTCCTTTGTATGAATTAGCTAAATTATTACACGATACTCTTGACCAATCTGTACCTAAACCACATTCACATGTCAAAGACAGTTGGTCTTTTGTTGAAATGATAGGCGGTGTGAGAATCGAGGATGACGAGATATTGGTTTTGTTAGATGTGACCGCACTTTTTACTAACATCCCTAAGGACTTGGTCATTAAAGCCATAAAAAAACGATGGAATCATACCAGAACCATTGCCAAGAAAACTAAACTCAGTCTTCCTCAGTTCACGCACGCAATAGACCTGATCTTAAGCTCTACCAGTTTCTGTTTCAATGGACAATTTTACGAACAGATTTTCGGTAGTTCGATGGGATCTCCCCTCTTCCCGATTCTCGCAGATTTGGTTATGGAGGATCTGGAAACACACTGTCTGCAGTCGCTGAGTTTTATTATATCATTTTATCGTAGATACGTTGATGACATTTTTGCGGTAGTCCCAAAGTCAAAAATCGATGAGTTACTTAAGATATTTATAATAACTATCACACAAGATTAAAATTCACTTACAAAATGGAAACAAATGGTGCATTAAACTTCCTGGACACCACGGTGATTCGAGAAAAGAACTCATTAATAACAAACTGGTATAGAAAACCAACGTTCCCGGGACGCTACATCAATTATTTCTCGAATCACCCTTTCAAATATAAAGTTAACATTATACGGAATCTAGTGGATAGGGCTATTTTACTTTCTAATACTCGGTTTCACTCGAATAATATCTCAACAGTTAGAAAAATACTCTTAAACAAGCTTCCTCATAGAGGAAGCTTTGTTTTCGTGAATTTCGTATATGAAATTCGATTGCGTATAAAGTTGGGTTTAGTCAACCAAATTTTAAAAAATTATATATGAAATAGGGGTAGAAGAAACCAACGAAGAGATTGGTTTTTGAGTTTTTTCTGATGCCAATATGTTCAGATTGTTGTAAAACGTCGAAATATCGCCTAAAAAAATGTCCGTATGTATGTATGTGCACATTTGATGTTGTGGTTGCTCTAACTTCCGCAAATATTGAGATATCGGGCTGTTTTTTTTTAATCGATAGAGTATCATTCAAGGTTGGTATTGAATTTGACGATGATCGGTAAAGGGGTTCTTTTTTTAAAAATGCCCGTGGTTTCTCTAACTTCCGCAAATTTGGAGATATCGATCTATTTCTAATTTTATTATATTTTTTAGTTTTTTCTACCCCTATTTCATATATAATTTTTTAAGATTTGGTTGATTAGACCCAGCTTTATACGCGATCAAATGTCCATAATTTTGATCGCATATAGGTAAAGCTAAGTCTAATCAACCAAATTTAAAAGAATATGCCTCTTATGTGTATACATAGCCGTAACAAAATGTATTGGAGTCTGAAATAAATAAAATACAGATTATAAAAAGAGTATAAAAATGTATACAAATGTAATGTGTATCATTATGTTTACAAAATTATTAGTATATACAATATATAAACCATATAATATACAGAGTGTCTAATTTTGTATTGACTAACCGAAAGGTGACGGGGTAATATGTATATAAAGATTGAATTTAAAACCTCCCAAATAGCCGTAATATATACTTTGTCTTATAATTTTGATAAATTTCCACTTGAGTAAAAAATATACTTATACTTTGTATGCCAATTATATAAATTGAAATGTTCGTCTTATGTATATTATATGGCTTACATATGTATAAAAAACTGAAATAAAGAAAATACAATTATACAAAATTTTAAAAGTATGTAAAGCTACTATTACAAATTTATTATAACAATAATGCTTACTGTTTTGGTCTAAGGAGGACGAAATCGCGAGAGGGATGGAGGAGAAGCTCCTGATGGACTCGGACGAGGAGAAGGAGGACAAGAGGAAGAAGCTGTAGGTCGGGGGGGAGAGTCGAGACAGGAAGGAGGGAGGCAGAGTGACGCAGACTTAGAGGAAGCGGAGGAAAACAAGAAGGGATGAAGGAAGAAACGGGGAGGGAGGGTAAAGAATGAATGTAAGGTCGCAAACGGTCAGGTTTAAGGGGATAAGTGTTGTAAGAGGTTTGAGTACACTGAAAAAAAAATGCTGCTAAATTAAAAAAAAAATGCGGTTGCTTCAATTAAACATCGACGTCACGGGCATCCACAAAAATAAATAGTTCATTTAATAGTATTTGCTATTGATTGTTATTTTAAATATGTATGTTAAAAGAACAATATATAAATTTCAATTAATGATAAGGATATTGCATTAAACGTACATTGAATTGTAAGAACGCTACTAAATTACGAATTGAATTACATTGTAATTAGTTGTTTTATACGTACGATTAATTTAATCATTGTCGCTTGCCCTGAGAATAAAAAAGTGATTGTTTTAAAAGTATTTTTATTTGAAATGTATCAGTTCGTTTTAAAATTAAACACAAAATTATTTGATTGAATTCTTCATACAAATAAAGTTATGTTATGTATAATTATATTAAACTTATATATATTTTAATTGATTAAATATGTTATTCAATATACAAATTATACGTTTAGTTTTGTTATACGTACGATTGATTTAATTATTGTCGCTTGCCCTGAGAATAAAAAAATGATTGTTTTAAAAGTATTTTTATTTGAAATGTATCAGTTTGTTTTTAAACTAAACACAAAATTATTTGATTACATTTTTCATACAGATGAAGCAACGTTACGTATAATTATATTAAACTTAAATATATTTTAATTGATTAAATATGTTATTCAATATATAACTTATACGTTTCGCTCGATTATATTAATGATTAAATGAACATTGATGCTTGCTCTAAGAATAAAAAAATAGTTGTTTTAAAAGCATTTTTATTTGATATATATCAATTTATATTTTATTGGACTAGATATATTATTCAATATACAAATTATACGTTTAGTTGTGTTATACGTACGATTGATTTAATTATTGTCGCTTGCCCTGAGAATAAAAAAGTGATTGTTTTAAAAGTATTTTTATTTGATATGTATCAGTTTGTTTTTAAACTAAACACAAAATTATTTGATTGAATTCTTCGTACAGATGAAGCTATGTTACGTATAATTATATTAAACCTAAATATATTTTAATTGATTAAATATGTTATTCAATATACAAATTATACGTTTAGTTGTTTTATACGTAAGATTGATTTAATTATTATTGTCGCTTGCCCTGAGAATAAAAAAGTAATTGTTTTAAAAGTATTTTTATTTGAAATGTATCAGTTTCATCAGTTTGTTTTAAAAGTAAACACAAAATTATTTGATTACATTTTTCATATAGATGAAGCTTCAAGCTTCAAACTACGTTACACATTTATAATTACATTAAACTTAAATATGTTATACTCGTAGGGTAGACGTAGCGTCCAAGCACTTTTGCCTAAGGCGACTAGCGCCTGCAAATATATGATTTATTCCCGTAGTTAGCGGGCTGCTTTGTGTGTTCTCAAAATTAAATTAAAATATAACTAATAATAGAGGTATCGACAGTATCGATACTGTTAAATATCGATATTTTTCGCCCGATATTTCTAGTGTATCGATATTCTTATTTATGATACGTATCGATACGAAATATCGATATTTCTCTTGTATTGCCCATCCCTACTCACTATTTTGTCTTGTTTCTTTAACATTTCTTCCTTTAGAACGTGTATAGAATGTCCCATTAATTGTTTATAATGCCAAAACATGTATCATTTGTGTAAAAGTATCGGCCATGTGTTTTTAATATCTTTGATAGTAGGTATTTCATGAATATTATTAAGATACAATCTTTGCACAGAATACGTAGCTTCAAGATACGAAATAATTTTGTTGTATCTTAGGATCGCTTTTTGATGAGTCATCATAGACTATTTCACGTAGAAATTTAGTCTTGTCTTCTATTGTTTCATTTGTTTCCGTATCAATATGTTTTTCTGGTTGCCAATTACTACAACCAGCTTTAGCAGACAATTTTTTTTTTGTTTTTTTTTAGAGGTATCGTTAAAGTTTGGCTCAGAGATCGTTTCATATGTGGTCTATTTAAATAACTGGTCTATTTAAATAACTATTTCGATCGCGAAGTTTAAGAAAAAATTGTTTATATCTCTCATTTCAGAAACTATACGGTTCACAACAGCATTTATTGCATATTTGCTGCGACTTCCACTTTCTAGTTCTTTGATCACTGTTGACTCTAACTTATTCCATGGAATTTGAAAATTCTTCCACGTTTCATTATGTAATGGAAATTGATTGCCTGATATTTTAATTGAGGTTGATGAAATGGATGGCGAACTTGGCAAGGATGACAAAGATGTTTCTTCGTTCAAACTGGACGTGAGTGAAATACTATCAGATAATGTCGTTTCAAGTTCTGTATCACCGTGTATAAACCAAGATTCTTCAGGCTGCAGCAACATTAAAGTTTCGCCAGAACAAAATTTCAAAACGTTATCGTCATCAATTACTGTACCATCTTTTTCCATAACAACAAGAACAGAGCCGGCAATACCAAGCTTAATATTACTTTTTAGGTAATTGTATAGATGGGGGGGGACCACCTTGGATGACCTTGATATTTTAGTATGTTGTCAAGGTCACCCTCCTGAGTGACCTTCAGAAGGTTTCAGCCCGCGCTCGTTATTCGTTAAAAAGTTATTAATAAAAAATGTTTCGAAAATATAGCAGCTATTTTGAGTACTGAGAGGCATAAACGACTAATATTACGTTTTTCTTTAAAGCAGAGAATACTTTATTTCGCGAGAAAGTCGCTGCTTTACCAAAACACAACATTTAAAGTAGTAAATTGTTGATAAATTGAAGTCTTTTTGTTAAAGCAGAGAATACTTACATGGATTAGATGACGCGCTTTAAACAGTTGAATACTTTTAAAGCGCGTCATCTAACCCATGTGGCATCTCGCATATTAACTTTTCACGCATGAACGGCCCGAAAGCAGGGGGGGGTGTGCGTGAACCTCGGTTCGCGTGAAAAGTGTATGCGTGAACTATTTCGGGACTACCGCACCTCCCCCGAAAGCAGGGGGGGGTGTGCGTGAACTTCGGTTCGCGTGGAAAGTGTATGCGTGAACTATTTCGACATATATATTAGTCATTTATGCCTTCCAATACTCAAAATAGCTGCTATATTTTCAAAACATTTTTTGTTAATAACTTTTTAACGAATAACGAGCGCGGGCTAAAACCTTCTGAAGGTCACTCAGGAGGGTGACCTTGACAACATACTAAAATATCAAGGTCATCCAAGGTGGTCCCCCCCATCTATACAATTACCACTTTTTACAATAAGATCTGACAGCATATTATCTGATTCACGAAGTATAAGTGATATTTTCTTTTTTCGGCTGTCCAGATTTTATATAAATGAAACATCTACAAAGAAAAAAACATGTATACGTGTATAATGTAATGAAAATAAGTTACACTAACATATAAATTGCTTACACATTTTTCTAAAAAGTCCTGTTATAAATGAAGAGCTTCATATTTGAAGACATACACGGGAATAGAATCTAAATTAGTTTGAAGAATAGAGGATGTGGTGCAAGTAAGGGAGTGTACAGAAACAAAAAGATTTTTTCGACATTTCGACAATCTACACCTTCAACTACAAATTCTTCATACACGCCAAAATCAGCATTGTATATAATCGTTGTTGTACTATACCCAAAAAATAGATACTTGGTATAACAATCATTAATTAAAATGTATTTAATTTTATATAATTAAATTATCATAACAATCTTTATCTACGCAGATACACATATGTCTTTTATACATAATACCTCTAAAAGTAATCTTTGAGGATATGTACTTTACATTTTCATACTCTTTGTCACGAAAATAATGTGTTATAATAAAAGAAATCTTATCATTGAAATTTTCAGATATATATTCTTCTACATTATCTGCTATTGCTAGAGCACGGTATCTTTTCTCGAGATTTAGATTTTGTAAAAATTGATGTTTATGTGATAATAATTTTGTTATGTTCTTAAAATTTTGGGAATGTTTAACCAATATTCTTGAAGTATCTATGTTTACTGTCAAATCTCAAGGTCTACAAATGTTTCAGCAAACCAAAAGATAAAATTAAAGAGGGATAATGAGAAATGTAGTGATGTTTCGGTCTTAATTTGATATTTGTAAAGCATTTTATTCTTAACTAGATTTTTCGCCCGCGCTTCGCGCGGGCTCAAAATCTATTCCCCTCTCTCCAAACTCACTCATTAATTAGGAGCACCTTTGATATTCTTTCTCCTCAAACTTTAACCTACATCTTCAAATTCTTTTTTAAAAAATAAAAAATAATAAATAATATTATAGATGCAGATTAGCATATTGTCAAATATGTATTTCAAAAATGTAATCCCTTATATTAAAGTCTTTAAATTTTATTTTTGCTCGCGCCTCGCGCGTTTTCACCCTCCGTTGACCCACCATTATTAACTCTCTTTCATTTTCTTCCATTTTATTTTCTTTTTTCGAAATCATCAAAAAATTAGAAAAATATTGGCACTGGTTTCAAGAAAATCAATTCTTAATGAAAAATTATCCATTAATAAAAAATTAAACTTATCCTCCAAAAATATTAAAAAAATTTTGACTTCTATTTCATATATAATTCTTTAAGATTTGATCAATTAATTCCCGAAAAATTGGAAAAATTTTGTAACCGGTTCCCCAAAAAATCGGTAACAAAAAATTATACACTTTATAGCAAACCCCAGAAAATTCTACCTTTATTTCATATACAATTCTTTGAAATTCGATCAATTGACTCCCGAGAAATTTGAAAAATTTCGTAACCGGTTTCCACAAAAATCGGTAACGAAAAATTATCTATAAAAATTATCCATAAAAAAAATTCAGCTTGATATCTTAAAATTTACGGAAATTGGAGCAGAAATCGGAAACCCCTTTATTATTAGCAATTTTTCTATAAACTCATCGTATCCATCCTCAAAAAATTAGAAAATTTTGAGATATCAAGCTGAATTTTTTTTATGGATAATTTTTATAGATAATTTTTCGTTACCGATTTTTGTGGAAACCGGTTACGAAATTTTTCGAAGACCCCTTTAGAAAAATTGGAAAAACTTTGTAACCGGTCATTAATGAAAAATTATCCATTAATAAAAAATTAAACTTATCCTCCAAAAATTAAAAAAATTTTGACACACGACTCCTATTTCATACGTAATTCTTTAAGATTTGGTCAATTAATTCCCGAAAAATTGCAAAAAATTTGTACCCAGAAAATTTTACCTCTACTTCATGTACAATTGTTTGAGATTCGGTCAATTAATTTCCGAAAAATTGAAAAAATTTTGTAACCGGCTTCCAAAAAGATCGGTAACGAAAAATTATACACCCTATAGCACTCCCCGAAAAATTCTACCCCTATTTCATATATAATTCTTTTAAATTCGGTCAATTATTTCCCGAAAAATTAGAAGAATTAGAAAAATCGGTTTCCAGAAAATCGGTAGCAAAAAATTGGCCGCGACATTTTCATCCCCGGAAAATTCTACCCCTATGTCATATACTTTTGGTAAAAATTCGGTCCACTAACGAATGAGTAGTTCGCGTACAGACAGACAGACAGACAGACAGACGTGACTTATATATATAGACTAGAATTCTTTAAGATTTGGTCAATTAATTCCCGAAAAAATGCAAAAAATTTGTAACTGGTTCCCAAAAAAATTGGTAACAAAAAATTATACACTTTATAGCAATCCCGTGGAAATTCTACCTTTATTTCATATGTAATTCCTTAAGATTCAATTATTTCCCGAGAAATTGGAAAAATTTCGTAACCGGTTTCCAAAAAAATCGGTAACGAAAAATAATACACTTTATAGCATTCCCCAGAAAATTCTACCTCTACTTCATATACAATTGTTTAAGATTCAGTCAATTAATTTCCGAAAAATTGGAAAATTTTCTGATACCGATTTCCCCAAAGATCGATAATAGCCCAGTCAAATTAAGATTTTTGGATGAAAAAATTGCCGGCAAGCTGGAAATTGGTATACAGGTTCATTTTAGTGTTCTTTTAAACATACTAAAAGTCCCCATACATAGAGCATGAGCCGGCTGCGCCATCTTGAAAAAAAGAGTACAAAAATGGGTTTTTTGCGAATAACTCGGAAATTATTAGTTTCACGAAAAAAAACATTCAGAGCAAAAATGTAGCTGATAAAATTCCTTGCAATTTGGTTTTTTGTAGAACTTCGTACGACCATTAGTTCCCAAGATAGAATTTTTTGAAGCATTGAGCAAATGAGGAAAGAGCTGTTTCTTCGAGTGTTTTTTCAAAATATCTCAGTTCTGGCTGTCCGAAAGTAAAAAATGCATACAATGAAAGTGAAAGATAATTAAATTACCTACAAAATGCATTATTTATGTTATACCGCGCGATTAATATTTCTAGAAATATTACGGTTTAAATGAAATTTTGACTTTTGGAAATTGTGAGAATAAATATTTCCTCGCAATATAAGTCGGAAATGGGTAGTCCTACGTAAAACATTGTTAAAATCAAGTAGAAAGGTTATTAAATTTTCATTATTTTGGTTTTTGACCGATTTGCATACGACTAATAGTATTTTTGATATCCGTAAAAGAAACGGTTTTTAGGTACACTTCTCAAAATAGCGGACTTTCGAGTTATCTTTTTTAAAAAAATACACATGTTTCTTGAAGTTTATTAAATTATCTTTAAAATGATTTTTTATTTGACTTTCTGTGATGAATACTTCCAGAGATATAGCCTTTTAAATATTTGTTTATGTTAAAAATTTCTTAATAATTTACAGTTTTTTTACAAAACATGACATAAAATTACTTTAGAAAAAATAATATCGACATTTGTTCAAAAGTTTATATGCATATGTATGTGATCCTGCAGTGGAACCGGTTTTGAA
Organism: Temnothorax longispinosus; assembly: GCF_030848805.1. Taxonomy (NCBI): domain Eukaryota; kingdom Metazoa; phylum Arthropoda; class Insecta; order Hymenoptera; family Formicidae; genus Temnothorax; species Temnothorax longispinosus. Next base: position 15,514,319 of record NC_092368.1, read on the forward strand.
ATGAAAGTTTTTAAAAAATTGTTATTTCAATTATGCCTTTCTTAAGAGTTTTTGTAAAAAAATGGAATTTGCCACACTTTTTTGTAATTTTCTCAGTTTCTATGAGAGATACGTACAAAATGTTTCAGACCAAATTTGAAGCTTATAAAATTTCCTGAAAAACAGTATATTCAGCATTAATATGTGACCAACAATTATACCAACAACAGATGCTAGAATAATGTTACTCTTTTTTTCCTCAGTTTACCGTAATTTTTAATGATTTAAATATTGTCGAAAAAATTTATTTGGAAATTTTTGCGGTCAGCGTAAGTTTCAAATCTCATTATACATGATGTAAGCTTCCCGTTGGTCTTTGGGTTAAATTTTTAAGACAGGTAGTATTCGAGATATAGGGCGTCAAAAGTGGCCGCAACAAATTTTTGTTTTATATGCAGTTTTTTATGTTTTTATTGGTTTAATTATTAGTATTTCAACAATAAATATGCATCCCTTACTTGCACTGTGTGCTCGCCTCTGTATATAAAACAGAAATTTGTTGCGGCTACTTTTGACGCTCTATATCTCGAATACTACCCGTCTTAAAAATTTAACCCAAAGACCAACGGGAAGCTTACATAATGTATAATGAGATTTGAAACTTACGCCAACCGCAAAAATTTCCAAATAAATTTTTTCGACAATATTTAAATCATTAAAAATTACGGTAAACTGAGGAAAAAAGAGTAACATTATTCTAGCATCTGTTGTTGGTATAATTGTTGGTCACATATTAATGCCGAATATACTGTTTTTCAGGAAATTTTATAAGCTTCAAATTTGGTCTAAAACATTTTGTACGTATCTCTCATAGAAACTGAGAAAATTACAAAAAAGTGTGGCAAACTCCATTTTTTTACGAAAACTCTTAAGAAAGGCATAATTGAAATAACAATTTTTTAAAACCTTTCATTTCAAAACCGGTTTCACTGCAGGATCACATACATATGCATATAAACTTTTGAACAAATGTCGATATTATTTTTTCTAAAGTAATTTTATGTCATGTTTTGTAAAAAAACTGTAAATTATTAAGAAATTTTTAACATAAACAAATATTTAAAAGGCTATATCTCTGGAAGTATTCATCACAGAAAGTCAAATAAAAAATCATTTTAAAGATAATTTAATAAACTTCAAGAAACATGTGTATTTTTTTAAAAAAGATAACTCAAAAGTCCGCCATTTTGAGAAGTGTACCTAAAAACCGTTTCTTTTACGGATATCAAAAATACTATTAGTCGTATGCAAATCGGTCAAAAACCAAAATAATGAAAATTTAATAACCTTTCTACTTGATTTTAACAATTTTTTACGTAGGACTACCCATTTCCGACTTATATTGCGAGGAAATATTTATTCTCACAATTTCCAAAAGTCAAAATTTCATTTAAACCGTAATATTTCTAGAAATATTAGTTGCGCGGTATAACATAAATAATGCATTTTGTAGGTAATTTAATTATCTTTCACTTTCATTGTATGCATTTTTTATTTTTGGACAGCCAGAACTGAGATATTTTGAAAAAACACTCGAAGAAACAGCTCTTTCCTCATTTGCCCGATGCTTCAAAAAAATCTATCTTGGGAACTAATGGTCGTACGAAGTTCTACAAAAAACCAAATTGCGAGGAATTTTATCAGCTACATTTTCGCTCTGAATGTTCTTTCCCGTAAAACTTATAATTTCCGAGTTATTTGCAAAAAACCCATTTTTGTACTCTTTTTTTCAAGATGGCGCAGCCGGCTCACGCTCTATGTATGGGGACTTTTAGTATGTTTAAAAGAACACTAAAATAAACCTGTATACCGATTTCCAGCTTGCCGGCAATTTTTTCATTCAAACGCCCAAAAATAATCTAATTTGACTGGGCTATAACGAAAAATTATACACTTTATGGTAATTCCCGGGAAATTTTACCCCCACTTCATATAATTCTTTAAGATTCAATCAATTAATTTCCGAAAAATTGGAAAAATTTTGTAACCGGCTTCCAAAAAGATCGGTAACGAAAAATTATACACTTTATAGCACTCCCCGGAAAATTCTACTCCTTTTTCATATATAATTCTTTTAAATTCGGTCAATTATTTCCCGAAAAATTTGAAAAAATTTCAGAACCGGTTTCCAGAAAATCGGTAGCAAAAAATTGGCCGCGACATTTTCATCTCCGGGAAATTCTACCCCTGTTTCATATACTTTTGGTAAAAATTCGGTCCACTAACGAATGAGTAGTTCGCGTACATACAGACAGACAGACGACGTGACTTATATATATAGATGATAAGTATTCATTAATTTTTTCTTTTAATAACGCAACCTGTCCAAAAGATAGAGCAGGAGCACATATTAACCCTTAAATGCCACACCTCTCAAGAATCTCGTAAGTTCACTGAGGGGTCTAAAAGACCCCAGCATGAAAAATGTCTCCTTACTCATTGATTTTTTTATCTTTAATTATGACAATTTTTTTCAATGTTGTTCAAGGTCTAGAGAAGAGTATAAAATGCTAATATTGTCCAAATTTCAATTTCGACATAGTATAAAAAATTAAGTAAACTGAGTACTGCTAAGTGTACACACGGGTAGGTCAATCACTCAACTATCATCAATGGGAGCATGAGCTCCATTTTTGGCAAGAACATTTGAAAACATTTCATTCTAAAGGGTCTGGGGTCCGCTGGACCCCGGGTGGCATTTAAAGGTTAAAGAACTCATTTGTCAAAGATGCAATACTAACATCCAAACATCATTTCCAATATTCTTGACTGATAATTTGTCAAAAACAGTCAAAGAAAATATTAATAGTATTCTTCTTATTTGGCTTGCAGTACCTGCAATTTTAGATGAATTTTTTATAAGAGAAATGCTATTGCATTTATTTTCATAAAAAGAGTTTATTTTTTGTAATCAATGATTTAAAAATTGATAATTAAACCAACCACAAAATATTGAATGCAGTACATGAGATCATGAGAAACAATCCTTTCGAAAAGATCATGTGCTATGCAGGGCGGTAATCCTGGATTGCACGTGAAAATGATCAAGTTTGTTTAAAGGCGAATCATGTTTTATGCCCTTTACAATTTTCATACTATATATTTGTTGCTTCTATAACACACAAATTGTATAATTATCTGAATTTCTATTTATATTAGTGCATGTATATTTTGATTTAAATTGATTTTGAGTTATGTCACAAAAGCGACAAAAATATTCTGAAGATTCTGAATTCCTAAATTATCGCCCAACATAGCAACAACAGTACCAGTAAAATTAATTGTTTCAATACCAACAGAAATAACTATTCCTTTTTTTCTAGACTTTTTAAGTCGCGTATTAGTAAATCCATAATTTTTTCCCAACCAAAGAATGTTACATGTTTTTCATAACATAACATAATAAGCTATATATTATAAACTTTTGCATGATCTAAGATAAGCCGGCAGATTTCCTAATACCATATATATGGCAACAAGTTTAAATTTCTTTTTTGAAGCACCCAATGGATTACATATCTCAAATGCATCTTGGTACAATATTATTTGTAATGCGTTTTTATTACTATTAAAAAACACGCAGTATATATGTGTTAAGCTATTCATAGATTAGCCCGATATTGCATGCCTCAAATTTAGTCGATTGTGAATAGAATAACAGAAAAGTGATATAAATAAAAAATTTTGTTATATATAATAGCTTTAAAAACTGTGCAAATTAGAAACTTGCACTTGGCTTCCTCATAGAGGAAGTGATATATGTCTTAAGATGCTAATACGGCCCTCTGATTGGCTGATGACGCCTTAAGACTATACTTAAGACGATCTTGGATATAAGACTTGACTATGAATACCGGCCTTAAAGAATTATATATGAAATAGAAATAGAAAAGACTGAAGAATATAATAAAATTAAAAAATTTCGGTAAACCTTTTTTTAACAGAAATCGGTAACCCCTTTATTATTAACAATTTTTATTAATTCTATTATATTCTTCAGTCTTTTCTACCCCTATTTCATATACATATAATTCGTTAAGATTTGGTTGATCAGTTCTGGAGTTATAGAAATTTCTGTAAATTTGGCACAGACATACATACATACACACATACCGACATTTTTTTAAATGCAATATTTCGACGTTTTAAAACACTGAACATATGACATTAAAAACTCAAAAAACAATCTTTTCTTTGGTTTCTTCTGCCCCTATTTTATATATAATTCTTTTAAATTTGGTTGATTAGAGCCAACTTTATACGCAATCAAAGGTTCATATACGAATTTACGAAAACAAAGCTTCCTCTATGAGGAAGCAATATTGTTTTTTATTACACTGCCATCTTTTATATCAAAAAGCACATTACTATTATAATTGTTATATGAATTTAAACAAAAGTGTCGAATATCAGAATTTTGTAATAATACTTTTATGGTTTCCAAAATTGGAATATAATGATAATAACATTGTTTGCGATTATTATCATATCCTAAATTAATTTGTACAGGCATTGCAACATAAAAATTATTTTGAAAGTACATATTTCTGGAGTATGTATTTCGGAGACAACCATTTTTAGAATTATGAACATTTGAAAAAGAAGAAAAACTACGTTCAAACATTTTTTTTTTTTTTTTTTATTTCATCTCGAAGATCACTTTCATTTATAGTTGTAATAAAACGTTCCTGAGCAAATTCAACTATGGATGACATACCATCTATTACAGCTTGTAAACCAAATTTTGTCAGGAAATATTTTGTAGTCAAATTACAGTATAACTGTGATATAGCCTTTTCAATGTTATCAATTTCAATATTATTTGAAAATTGATTTAAAGTTTTCTCTTGAGAAAAAAAATTGCAATTACTGATATCAAAATTTGTCAATTCTTCGTTTTCAGCAATATTATCAAAATTACGATTTAGATGACGTCTACATATGTGTACTGCATAAGTGCTGACTGTTTTGAAAATTGTTTTATTAGTACAACAATCCGGGTATCCACAATAAATTCCAATTTTATTTTGTCTTATATGATTACTAGATTTTTCGCCCGCGCTTCGCGCGAGCTCAAAATCTATTCCCCTCTCCCTAAACTCACTCATTAATTAAGAGCACCAATAGAACTCCATAAAACCCAATTTTCAATCCCATAGTAGCCATCTCCATAAAATTAGTAATCTTTTGGTACCAATTTCATCAAAATTATCAACAAAAAATTAGAAAAATTTTGGCACCGGTTTCAAGAAAATCGATCCATTAATAAAAAATTAAACTTATCCTCCAAAAATTTAAAAAATGTTGGCACTGGTTTCAAAAAAATCGGTCAATTAATACTTATTATTTCTCACAATTTTAATAATTTCCAAACTTTCTAAAAATCGGTAACAAAAAATTATCCATAAAAATTATCCATTAAAAAAATTAAAATTTACGCTATTTATAAAATAAGCATTGCAGTCTTTTTCTTTGCAATAATACGTTACACTTTGTTTCTCATAATCCATAAAAGGGACAAGTTGTGTACCGTCTAAGAATATGTTTCTTAAAATTGAAATTTTTATTAAAATGTTGTCCGCACTGCGGACTCCGCAGTTCTTAAACTGACAAATAATTTTTAAATGAGGCGTGTTTTTATGAAGAATCTGATGCTTGTTGTACAGAAGTATAGATAAAAATGCACTATTGCACATATAACATTTAAACATTGTCAAATAATCTGTATTGTGTAAAACAAAGAAGAAATAAAACTCAGGACTCTCAGGAAGGAAATTGTATGTCTATTCCAAAGGAGTAACTGGAACATATACGGAACTGCTATTCGCTATTCGAGGTCGATGGGAAGAGAGTTGTCGTAAAGTTAGAAGTTCTTGGCTACTCTCCCTCCCGCAACGCCCGCAAACGAACACGCTGCCATTTGAATCGGCACTTTCTCTGCGGTGAAGGTAAGTAAACATCTATTCGAACCGCGAGTCTCTCCTTCTCTCTCTCTTACCCGTTTCGTCTTCCCCTTTTTCCTATCTTTCTGGATGCGCGAGTCACGCACCAGATTGCACCGCCACGGAAAAACTTGCCGAAGAAACCCAAGATGAATTTTTTCCCCGATATCGAACGAGTGAGGCACGCGAGTCTCGATTTACGCGGTTTTAATATCGAATCGGTTCGTCGTTCAGCTCGCGGGTATCTGGGAGAAATTTCGAAATAAGATACACAAAACGAGGTTTACTTCTTCGTCGACGGTATTCTTTATGGTCCATGACTTATTGTTGCTATTTTAATCTTCCTTTGAATTATATATATTATAGAGACACGTAATAACGGGATATCATACATATATTTGTGGAAATTGACAAAGGAATGTCCGTGATTCAAACGCGGTTGCGCGATGTTAAATGCAAACATTGTTATTTATATCCTTCAATCTGATAAACGCGGGAAAGTGGATCATTGTTTCGGAATTATTATTAAATGCTCGAAGGAATTTTATTGCCGTAAATTGGAGTGTTTCTCAAAGGCGAGCGACGAGAGAAAATCAGCGCGTGACGCTGTTTCCTCAAAAAACGGAATCCGTTTCATTAATCGCGAAACCGAATAACGAAAACCGCGCCGTACAAAAGCCGCGGCAGATAAAGCTCCGGTGACGAGAATAGAGAGAAGAGAGGAGGAGAGGAAAAAACGAAGACGAGCGCGAGCGTGCGCGCGTAAACTCTGGCTCTGGAACGTGTTTTATCCACTTATCACGTGCTTCAGAATTCGTGCGTTAAGCGATGATAAAATTAAAGTGGAGCACGGAATAGACCGCCATGACCCAGTTTCCACTATCGACACCCGATAAAGATATTAATAAATCCCGCTCCCGTGGAGGAGCAATGCATTCGATGTGGTACGCCGCGAAGCGGATAATAAAAAGATGACGCGATCCTGCGCGATACACCGCATCTTTATTACTGCGGCGTACCAGCAGCTCTCGCTGTAATAATTACGCTACATTGCTACATTCGCGGGTCCAACTAATCGAGCTAGCGACGCGAAACTACAATGTTTGTCTTATCGTGGCAGCCTCGACTCGATAGTCACGGCGAATCGCGTCGTGAGTGAAAGCACACCGCGCCGCCGGCTGCAGTCCCGCAAGCGCATTCCATCATCCACTTTTTCACGGTAACGACGCCACTTTCCCCTCATTTTCGCGATCCCCTCCCCCCTCACTCTACCTAGACACTCGATCTAACGACGTTTCCCAGGATCAGCTCTCGCAACGACGTGATGACTCCATTGCAAACTTAATTCGAAAGTGTCATTAACCGAGATAAATATTCGGACCGGCGACGGAATCGGAAAACTGGGATACGTAAAACAAGCCTCTCTCTCCCATATCGATAAAATATCGAGGTCAGAGAGATTTATATATGTATATATTACGACTATGTAGTCGTAATTCCATATATATATATATAGAATTACGACTCTCGGTTATCTAATCTTTATTGTAACTTGAATTGTAAAAGTGCTCGTCTTTCGCAGCGACTTGACACCAGCCCGAGTTGATGGACTAACCGATAGATTTGGAACTTGGAACACGTAGGTCCGACAAGACCTACTTTTCGAGGCTACAATTGCGCGGAAGTTCGCGTTTCAGAATAGCCCATCTGATATTATATCACCAGACAAAATTAAACAGGGAGTTTTCATTTCGGTTGCATTAATACAGAATAGGTTATACATAGTAATGCATTATTTGAATTAAAAAGCATTATTTAAAGGTAATTAGTTTCATTATATCTGACCTTTTACGAGTGCTTAACCTTATACATTGATTGTTTGTTACTGAAAATCAGAGATTGAAATTTATTTGTATCAATCAGTATTATATTCAAATTAGCTCGATACGAATTTCATTTCGTATTTTACAAACATATATATTTATACACTCGCGTGTATAATATCTGCGAACGGTTAATTGTATATATTAAGAGTTTAATCTGTTATTTCAAATTGAAAAGATTTTAAATAAAATACTCCAACGTGAGAGATAAGTGTTGAACTACCTCATTAGCAGAGTTATATCTGTAGTTTCACTTGAGCGACGTATAATTTAATGCGAGTAACCGCGCGCTGACGTTTAGTGTACAAAAGTGATAAATCTCCATTACATACACACGGTAGCCATGGCAAGCGCGTATAATACGGTGATACATAATTTCACCGCCGGCGTAATTGTACATGGAAACTATTATCTCTCTCCTATCATTATTCCGTTGAATTTTCTATTGGCGAAACTCGGGCCGGAACAAATCGTTAATTGTACGTTCGCACATAGATCATTGTTTCCTGAATAAAATAACGAGAATTGGATAACGAGGAGAGAAGACCGACTGTAACTTAGTTAGAGAAATTCTACAATTCCAGTCGACCAGATTAACGGATTCGAGAACGCGCGTTTCGGAAGAGCCGCAATTCAAGACACTAAAAAGACTCGTGTGCTAAATCGTAACGTCGTCAAAACAGCCGATGACGCACAGGAAAAAAAGAAGTGTAAATCAACACTGATATACTTATAAACGCAAGAATATATATAATCTTGAAATGATTATATTGCGTTAAACGAAGAAAACTCGCTTGAATTAAGTCATTTAGATAGTTAAAGTTAATTTTTATATTTATACAGTTCAACCAAGAAAAAAATTGAAATAAGTTGAAATTCTTATAAAAAGATTATATATTCTTGCGTATATATATCTAAGTATATCAGTGTTGATTTGACACTTCTTTTTATCTATGCGGCCAACGACGCAGAGCAAAGATTTCACGTTTTATACTTGACGCAAGTATTCCGCAACGGCGATCGCCGATGCATGGATACAATCGACGGAACGAACGACGATCTCACGGCAAAAACGTTTCTCCGCCGTGTTATTCCGCGATCGTAACAAACCCGCGTGATCATTTCCGATGGTTCATCGTCGAGCCATCCCATCTCTCTCTCTTTTTCTCTCTCTCTCTCTCTCTCTCTCATGATTCATCTCTTCCGCCGTTAATCGGTCGGAAAGGATACGTCTCGATCTCTCTGTCGCCGGCGCGGCGCAATTTCGAGAGATCGAAATAATCGCGTTCGGCCACGTAACACTTACGCGGTAACGAGGATAATTCCTCACGGGTTGAAAATACAGGCCACGATTAGAAAGGTCCAACATCGCGATCGTTCGTCGCCGTCGTGAAATTACATTATATGGAGAGGAAGCCGCGGCGGCGCGGTGACTTCGCAACGCGGCGTTACTGTTTCACGGTGTGGCAGTCTAGTTTAAGTAAAGTAGGCCTCATTGCGCGCTCACGCTCGCGCGCGCGCGTGCTGCCTAGTATGGTGGCACTTGACCCCAATACCTCTCGCTGCCGGGTCTCTTTCACCACGAATAAACGCCGTCGTTCTCCACCTTCCCCTGTTCCGAAGGAAGCGCCGCGCGCGTATAGACCCGCGCTCGCCCATTAATCCGCAAACATTTACAGAAACGAGAAAATAGAGCTCCTAGCGAGAAGAAAACGATCTAGAGTGAGCGACACACTTATTATCACTAATTAGGATAATCTTCACACACATATGTTATCTTTCTGCGCAACGATGCCATTATTTCTCTTATCCTGTGTTTAAATTCTAAAAATAACATTCTTACGAAAAGTAAACATCAGGAACGCTTCCGGAAAGAGTGAATGGAAAAGAAGGTTCCGTTTCGCAATGTACCAAACGAAAGGCGTCAAATGTATTGAAAGTCTGTGGTCCACATGGAGGAACGAAGCGACGAGAAAACAAGATTGTTGCAAGCAATTCGGCACTCTCAACGGCGCCGAAGGCCGCTGCCGCTAGCCCTGAACTTGAATTCGGCCCGGGCCTCGAAATGCGAACCGGACGGACTCGTTCCATTTGCTTGAGTTCGACGGCCAGGTTCATCGCCTTCGAAAGTTTTTCGAGAGAGCCGTTTCTATGGCTGGAACCGCCTCGAAATTCCCCGCGGCATGGCACCTGCGGGGTATCCGTCATAGCTTGGCGTTACGCGCCAAGACGTGCCTGAATTACGCACCCGGCGATTGCGATTTCGAAAGGTGAAAGAGTTCATTGCCACCGCGCCGGCGCCGTCAACGTGTAACACTGTTACGTTACTCGTTCCGGGTTTATCCACTGCCTTTATAACAATATACGTCCTTCCGAATTTGGGTAGGATGATAACAAATAGGAAATTTATACAATCAATTAGAGAGAAAAACGCTATTTACGGCCTGAACTGGATCTTGGTAGCCTAAGACTGTAAATAGCGTTTTTCTCTCTAACTGATTGTTTATCATAAACGATCCTGTTTCATTTATTATTATTAGGACACTTATGATAATAAATGTCTGCGTAGTAAAGATTCGAGAACCATGGATTTATATAGTAGAATTCATTATCTACAGTAATCAGGGTAAATATTATTACAGATTTGTTGAGCGGAAGGCGAGCATCTGTAAGATAAAGACGAGAGTGCTCAACGATCGATCGCTCTGCAAAATCAAAGACGCGCGCCGCGATTCACGATCGCCGGATCTCATCCCGAAAGTCTCTAGTCCACTTTCTCCGGCGACGACAATGGCTCGCGGTGGAATCCCGCAGCTTTCCACATTCTTTTCGCGGTGCCGAGCGGAGAGCGCGACGCGGCCGCGGATAGGATGTGACGTGAAAATCTCGCGGCCGCGGCGACGGTTTCACGTTCGAGATCAGGACTTTCTCTCCGGTGGTAACGTGGCACCGCGTGGATCCGTGCAGTAGTAACAGCCACGATAAAACCAGACTGCACCGACCGGCCCCCGGCGGCGGAAAGTGGGTCGTCGCAGTGAAAACGGCCGCGATCGATTATCGCGACATCCGTTCGCGGCTCGGAAACGCGAGTCCGGGACCTGATTGAACAAGTGACAGCCTAAAATCGCATGAATATTTTGTAGAGTATAAAAGGAAAAAGAAAGAAAAAAATATCGCGCCGCGCCGAGCGAAATTGAACGAGCCAGGCACGTCAGAGGCAGAGAATGTTCCTGACGCGTAATTTTATTTTAAACGAGTATTACGCGTTTTTGCATCGTTTTGACATCGATGCATCGTTGCAGAAGAGAGAAATGGAAGAGACTTTCTCCATTAGACGACTCGTGGCTCCGCGTCGCGCTTCTCTCTTTCTCTCTCCCTCTCTTCCTCGTACCAATCAGCGTCGCAACGCTACGGCGAGTCTCCTTTTACAGGTAAAGTAACTCGCGGGTAACACTATCGTGAATTAGACGTCGATGAAAGTGCGGCGGATGTATAATCATTTAGGTAATCGCTGTGAGACAATCTCCCGGAGAAAATCATCGTGCGCCGCTCGCTGCCACGGCCAAGGAAATTGCGCTTTCGATTCCGCGGCTCTTATGTCAAGGAATCGTTACTCTTCGTACTCTCGCGTCGCGATTAGGCCCCGATAACCGCGCGCGGTTTCGCCTTTCTCTACGCGGATCGTTATAATTCGTGAGTCCTCATCCAATTAGCGAAATCGCCCCCGTCAAGTATCGCAAACCGTCGCAACGCGCGCCCTTCTTACTAATCATTCGTCGACGGAACTGATCTGTGAATCCAAAACGTTTCTCGCAAAACTAAAGCTCCCACGTCAGCGAAATATCGGCCAGACTATTGTTTGTCGATTATAAATAAATTATCAATATAGAGATAAATATCAATAAAAACGTCGGTGATTAGAAATGTCACGTAATTACATTAGCGATTGTAGAATCGAGATCTTACGATTAATTTGCTAGACATTAATTTCGCACGAGTGAACGAGAAAAGGAGGTGGGCGATGTCGCGCGACGGACGTGGATACCTAGGCAACGAACGTGGGAGATGTCGGTTCTTTTCCATTCCGCCGTATTGCGGCCAATGGAAAGCTGAAAGTTTCATGAAAGTGCATCGCGTGTCGGTAGTTACGCATTTGTCGAGATACAGCGGGGGAGGAAACGGGGGGGGGAGAGAGAGAGAGAGAGAGAGAGAGAGAGAGAGAGAGAGAGAGAAGGCGCAAGGGGGAGAGAGTCGAGACTGGAGAAAGAAGGGAAGGTTCTGTTCGTTAGCCGATTCCCCTCCGTCTCACCTCGGTATAGAGAGCTCTTTCCGTTCTTTTCAGAGTCGTCCAAGTTCGAGAATCAAAACCTCCGGAGAGCTATTAACAATTTCTCGTTCTCGCACGTGCAATAAAATTTCGCAATGTAGTTTCGCATTCTTCAAATCAAACCATCGCCATAATACGGCATTATGAAATCTCGCATGCGTAATTTACGCCATAATTTTGCGTTCTCAAGCGTCGCCGGATCCATGGCGAAGCTTTTAGATTCGTTCGCGATTTCGTCATATCGCGTGCGCGTAACGCCTTGAGGAGCGTTCGTTATCAGCGCTGGTTGCGTGCGTGCGTGCGATGGACGCGATATATTCGACCGCGAGAAGCGGCCGCCTTCTCTCGCACGAGAACCCGTAATTATGTCAGAGAAAATTGTCCCGCGGACCTTGGTCGTAAATCTTGAATCGGAGTCGTAAAGCGATCGGTTCAAGGATACCGTGGAACGAGCTGCGAAATCGGGTAAAAATCTCACGGTGAAAGCGCGACGATCCGCGCACAAACGGCAGAACTGACAATGACACTGAATTCATTCCGGTGCATCCCAGGGACATTAAAAGATAGCAAGAACAATTACCATTTTACTTCGTTCCGTCATAAAAAAATAAAATTCAGAATTAAGTTTCTCTCTCTCTCTCTCTCTCTCTTCTCTCTCTCTCTCTCTCTCTCAATTCTCTCTTTCACTTTTCCTTACGTCTTTTATATAATGCTTATTAATTTTGTACATTAGCAATAAGGATTATTATTACTAATTATGCGTGTGATCTAAAACATATATAAAATAAATAATTTATCCCAGAAAATTATTCAAAAGTGAAATGTTTTGTCTTCTGATTTTATGAGATTAATATTAGATATAAATATTACAATTAATTAGAGAAGATGTCATTTTCGGTCAGGCTAGATTTTGGTAGCCTAATAATAAATATTTTGGTGTAAATTTTGTATACTTTTTCCAATGCAACTCAGTATACTGCGCGTCGATTATTTATTTTTCTTAAAACACAATTTTTATTGAGACAGTAAATCTACATATTTAAATCGGTTTAACTTTTGATGCTAATAAACATGCCATTTGGATCACTGCAAAGAATTTATTGCGAAAATATAACCCCAACCGGAGATCTGTATCTCCTTACAATCCGATGGGCGTCTTTGCCAATTCGACCGAGATTTATAACATCATAAGTATTATTATAAGAAGGATATTATAAGATATCATTTATCATCCTTCGTCAAAACGTCATTTATTTTCATTCGAACGACCTGTAAATAAATTCCTTCGAGCGCAGAAAGCAGCGTGAATCGTCATCGATTAACCAACGTCGAAAAATTTATGTCAGCCGTGCCCTCCCACGATTTCGAAACGCAACAGTCCCGTTCAAACGAGATCACTGTCAGCAATGTGACACACACTCTCGTGTCGGGAACGATCAAGCGGGCGCTACCAAGAGAAAGAGAAAGGTGAAGTGCACGCAAGTTGCATGCGTGCACGTCGTCGGAGAAGAAAGTGCAACGCGACGATGACGTCTCCGTCCCGCCTCCCCTTCATCATCGTCGTTGTCGTCGTCCGGTGTTTCCGTTCGCCGCCAATTCCCACCTCGACGTCGGAGTCCCTATCATCGCCCATCTCCTCTCCACGGAACCACGCCGTACCTTCACCGCGTGTACAACCTCCCACCTTCCACAACCGTGTCTTATCCCTCCCCGATCCCTCCTCCTCTCGCCATGGGAACTCCGAAATCCACGAGAGAAAACCGGACCTACCTCAAGCCGTCCTTGTGTCGGAATCGACTGCCAAAAGCCGCGACGAAACTTCGCGCCGAATTGTATCGAGACGCACAGAAGCGCGAAGATATCCCTTTTCTCAAAATGGGAGAAATTCGAAAAAATAATCCGCCAAAGTGGTTCAAAGCGCAGCTTTTTTTCAGATTACGACTTTGAGTCACGAATTAGCCTGACAAATCTCGAGAGCGTTGAGAGCGGACGGTAAGAAGCTTCTTCCCGCGATTAGGAATAGAAGGCGAGGAATAAAAGTGCTAGGTGCACGCGAGAGCAAGGTTTATGCAATTCGCGCGCGGAACCTTCGCGGTTGGAACTTGATCCTCGCGTATCGCACCGCGGCCAACTCCAGTCAACTTTCTACCCGGCCCGAGCTGCTGCCTGATGCGATTTTTTTTCCGGCGCTAGCCTCGTTTCGACGATACGAAACCGTTACGTATAGTCGCGACTGGAGCGATCCCCGATGCGCGTCGGAGCTTTCACGTGACACACTAAAATGCACGCGAAATATGCATGCCGGACGAGTATCGGAATAGGCTCGTAAAATCCTATATCGGCGACTAATAGAGCGTTACGTGTCGCCAGATACGCAAAACTGTGACGGCATTAACCGTCAACGGCGAGTAATTAGCCGCGTACAATCGATTTCATAATTACTAAAAGTTTACGCAAAGGAACGGATATCAATACAAATAAAGACTTAAAAAATAGTGGAAAGATGTAAAAGAGATTTTATTTATAATAGAGATGTGCGAACTGTTCGAATTTGAATTTCTATATGATTCGAATCCGAACTATTCGAAAATTTCGAATCTAGATGGATCGAATACGAATCATATACAATGTCAATTGTATAAAATTATATTTCCCGTTAATGAGCACACAATAGTACAATCATGTTAATAGGTGCATTCAGTATTATTACCACTTACTGAGCGGCTAAGTAACAGTCAAAGAGTTTATTTCTAATTTTTGACGTGCCTTGTGACCCTATCAAATTGTAAAGTAAAAGTTTGAATATGCGTAAAAAAATAGTAAACTATGAGTATTAATAATTTATTTTACTAATAAACTACATTATTTTATTTTAATTTCTATGTATGTAATTGGATGATGTTATTGGATATTGCATAAGAGTATATAATTGTTTTAATTACTGCGACATTAAATAAAGTATATTTTATTAATTTTATATTAAATATTTAAATGTTTTTTTGCTTTAAAAAGAATTTATATTATATAATTAATATTATTTTTCCTCATTAAAATATTCTCTTATTATCTACGTGTCGAAATTCAATCTAATAATAATTATATATTGTTAATTAAAAATTATATTTCAACAATTCGATTCAACATCAAAAATCCTTGATTCGCACATCTCTAATTTATAATTAACATCGTCTATTTTGTCTATTCTTACGATAAGAATCAATTTCATTGGTGATTCCGCGGTTGCCGCTTCATAACTGATATTTCTGCGCTCATTTCTGTCTAATTTGAAAATAAAAGATAATAAGAGAGAAAGCTAGTAATCCGAAGAAATGCCGTGGCAACCATTCTGCCTTCGTATTCGCCGCGCGCGCGCACGCGAGTGTACTTTCATCGGGTTTATTTCGCTACCGCGATTTGAAATTCATCGTGGATATTGGAAACGCAGCCTTATTCCGAAAATTGCGCTTAATCATCGCGGTTGCGTTTTTGAGGTCAGTCGTACTAAGTACGCCGCCGTCGAGAAACTATATCTTCCGGTTTATCGTCGCTCGCGCGCCGAATAACGCGCGGCGATAAACGCGCGGGCGAGCCCGCATTATCTCGCACGCTACTCAAACAAATATTATACAACTGATTAGAACTAAGTATCGCGACGCTTCATCTCATTGCGTAATCTTTGCGGTGCGACGCGCGAGACCTAACGCGTTACAAACGAACGCTCGTCCGCATTATGCGTAGCCTTGAGGCAAATGGGTCACTCGATACGGCGATAACAATTACCGCCTCGATATTGGTTTCTTGCAAACGTAAATGAAAAACGTCCCGAGATGTTCCATGCGTGATCGAAAGATTCGGACGGTTTACAAAAGTATTGCTCCACGATTATATAAACTTCTAATATTCGTCGCTTGCATAAAAAATTCAACGTGAATGGATCAATTTTTCTCATCCTCGTGATTATTTATAAATTTTATTATACGACTAAAGAATTATTTCGTCGAAATAAATGTAAATGTGTAAATTAAATCGAAATTATAGGATAAGAAATGACTAATTAGTCACCTTTGATAGTTATAATTAGAGTATAATATCTTGTTTTATATATGCAAATTATGACCAATCATTGCCTGCGACGTTCAATTCACTCGTAACAATGAATCATAAGCAGCAGCAGCTTGATAACTCCGCACGTACATTTGTACACGTAATAGCGTGTCAAATAACCGCCGAATGTTTCATCATCAATGCGACGTTCCGTCGTCGAGTCTAAATGTTTTGTGTTATTGAAATTACTCGGTCGATTAATCATCACGGCCGAACGATAACCGTTCGATTGGCTATTAAAAATATCGCTTATCATCGATGGAATTACGACCTTGGAGTATCTATCGAAATGTCGTTCACAAGTCGTGTGCGTTCTATTAGAACATGATTTTTTTTCCCCGATTTACAAGCTCCGATCATTGTCTGAGGCTAACGAAGGTTTAATCAGCGAAAAAACGAGAAGCAGATAAAGCGTCGATTTTCTCGAAACGACAATCGACGCGACGGAAGTGCATCAAAGCGGAATGCATTGGCCATTGTTACGAAAAGATAACGATGCAGGCGAACGAGTACGTCACTGGGCGATTATCGCGCCGCGATAAGCCGACCAGAGAGGGACGCAATACGACAATATACGTGTTTGCAATGACATTAGACGGTAATTGCGCAACGAATTTGTTTATTCGCTCATGCGCGTCATTTCGAAATCGGCTTCGTAATCGTACATCGGTGATAAACAGGTGCATATACGAAGAGCGAGGCTGTTTTCGCTCTTCCCCGTAATCTGCGTTTCCGAGAATCGGATCGAGAGGGGGAGAAGGCAGATAAAGAGAGTCGAGAGAGGGTGATTCCTCTATATAGAAATCCCCGATGCGCTACGCCGCAATTGCGCCGCCTCGGAAATTTGATTGTCGTCACAGCAGGTGCTTATATTCGCGACCGGTAATCCGATTGTACAGGAGGAACGTAATGGCTTAAGAACTATTTTGTTCCGCGTCGTGTGCATTCCCGCACAATTCCCCGATTTTCGTAGAAAACGAGACGCGCGTTTGTCAAAGTAAATGCATGCAAGCTTATCGGAAATTTTTCTTAAATTATTTTATCTCCTCTAACGGATAGAGGATAAAAATTTTTCAAGATCAACTTCTAGAACAGTCTTAGATCGTATTATCATATATGTATTACATGATATATAGCATGTGGAATTGTCGAAATCTATTTTAATAGGTTAATAAAAATGTATCTCAGGAGAGATCTCATTTGAAGCAACAATTGTTCACACAAAGTCATTTCTAATCAAACACGAATCGTCTCTTGGAATGGCGTTGCAACGAAGTGGCGCGTAATTACGTCACGTTGGCATGGCACGAGCCGAGAAACATTCAAGCTCATCATGCGAATGTTCACGATTATCGCATATGCAATTATATTACGACGCGGTTTACGTAATGAGCGCGGAAAACTTGGCCGTCGCGGTTCGTTTTCCCAAAACGCGAATAATCGAACTCGTGCATCAGAGTATGTCGAAGGGAACCGAAAACGGCCCGTCCCAATTAACGCACCGCGTGACAAACGGAGCAAAAGGGCCCCGAAGAGGAAAGCAGCCGGAAATAGACGTCGTTCACATGGCGAGCCCGCCGACTTCCTTTTATGCAGTCGCCCCGGCACACCGGTAATACCGGCGCGCGACAATGAAATTAGACGGTGAGTAGACCAGTGGGACGTGGAATCGACTGTGGAATGCAATGCAAAATCGTCGACCGGAAAGGCCGGGGTCCAAAATAGACAAGCGGCGGAATTCCCGATTGAGAATGTCGGGCAGAATCTTACTTCGAATTTCGAGGAAAAGTATATTACGTTAATGTAAAAAAATAGTGTATTACGTAATCTCAAAAGATAAAGCAATAAATGCCTTAAGCTTTGTGTGACCGTGAAACGAAAATAACATAGTGTAAGATAAAGCTAATAGAAAAATAATGCACTCGAACTCCAATACAATCAACGACTATATTAGACAGGCATGATTCCTTTCGTGTTTTTATCAGGTCTACAGACTTCAAACATCCTGTTGTTAAGTATGTATTTTGTAAATTGCGTTATCTAGTTATTATTATTATTATCTAAAGTATTAGATTACTTAAACTATGAATATGAAGAAAAGAGCAATTAGGTCTTCGAATAATTATTCCTGAAGCTTAAAAGATAAGGACAGTTAATAAACGCACTAAATCTCGCACTAAATGCCCGTAGGAAGAAAGCGATCGAAGTGCAGAGACTAGCGTCATTTCGTTGCACGGCAACCATTCTTCCGGCTGTGACTCACGAATGTGATAAAAGCCGAACGGGCTTACGTGTTCCTCGCCACGCAAAGAAAGACTCTCGTGAGGCCTGGGCTAAAGCTACAAGCTTTTCGCTAAATTACCATCAGATCGTCTCGAGTTCGTACCGGACAAGTTTAATTACAATTAGACTCTAACTACAGCCATTACCGGTTAAGTTATTATCGATGCGCGCGATGCGTCGCGACGCGACGGCGCGTCGATCTGCGCGCGTCTCGCTAGGTGCGTGACAACGTATAATTAATTAGCGGCAAACTGCAACCGGCCACATCTGGGGAGCGAGAGGCCTCCACGATTCGCGTCGCAGATCGATATCTGACACGTCGGTTACGTGATAGTCAGCCGAGGCCGAGATAAGATCTCGCGACTATAGAGTAGCGGGCGCGCGCGTCACTGCCATTCGTCACTTTACCGTTTCTGCCGTCGTCGGGAGAACATCGGCCTTCGGCCGTGCTCGTCCGTGAACGCGATAGAATTTTCTTTCATCCACGTCACCTCACCTGCCGTAATAGATACCACCTGCGCGATATTTCAATCCCGCGCGAAGAACCCACGCGGAAAACGCGCGCGGCGAAGGACCCCGCGCGCGCGCGCGCGCACGCACACACCCGCGTCGTTTCTTCGCGGAAACTCGTGCGTTGCCTAGGAATGAACGATCGAGAGCGAAACCTGCAATTAGAACGCGATGCACGGAGATGAACGGACGCGATAAACGAGAACGGAGAGGAAAAAAAAAAGAAACAAAACGCACGAAAGTGAGATAAAGGCTGGCGTTGTTCGTGATCGCGAGTTAAAAATCTCGCATCGAGGGAAATCTCATTAGCTTCGATTGATTAATGGCGTTGAATCGCGATTCAGTCGGGCGCGCGATATTATGTACGCATCTCGCACGAGTAGACTATACTCGCGGTGCATTTTTATATAACAGCGTTATAACTATTTTATGTAACGCTCACTCCCGGCAGTGCGTAGCCGTTACAGCGGCTTACAACACACAAGGTAACGCGCGCAAGCGGCTATCTTATAATGAATTACACACGTCGTAACCGTGTAGTCATATGCTCGCGCGGTAATCAACGATTATCTCGCTGACACTATTTCGCGCAATATCCTCGTAACACGCCGGGAAATTATTACTATCGGAGCGCGGATCAATTAAACGTCTCAAGCATATCAAGGAAAAAAATGTCGGAATAAAGGGGAGCAGATAATGAATCAGCGTTAAACGTCGCGTCGTCGCGGTCCGCAAAAGTAAGCGACAAAAAAATCCTTCTCTTTTTAATCTATAGCTATAGCGCAACCGGTCGCGCGGGTACCGTTAGCGGAGCCATTACGACAAGGTGAAATGACACCGCGCTGCCTCGCGAGACGCTAAAAGGGAAATGTCATTGGCGATCTTATCTCGCCGTGCCTGCTCCCGTCTAATCCGCCGTTTCACCTTCGACACTGCCTTCGCATTTAATGCCGCGGTACAATCGATCACGGGTGATTTACGTTCGCGTCTCGCAGGAACGAGATGAAGGCGCGAAACTCTAGTGAGGAATTGATTGGAACACCGCCAAGCAACGCGGGATATCGTTATCGTTCCGTCTCGTACATGCATATATTGACATAATCGGGACGATCGGAATGTAAATCCCAACTCGTAGAAACGCTCAATTTAAGAAACCTCCATTTAAGAAAACCGCGATTGCGATTATTTCTGCCGGCAGCGCCGAAAATAAAAGTAACGCCCGTTAGATACCGACTATTGTCGTTTCGTTCGCGACGCGACACCGGGATCGTTGGGGTCGCCGCCGATCGATTTTCGGGCCACCTGTCATGTAAGTAAGGCGATCGGCAGAACGGGAGTCTAATCGTCTAATCCTCGGCTCTCGTGGGCCAATGTCGCGACCGCTGCATGCCGCCTCACGTCGCGCGTTACATAACAGCGATTATACAAGAATCGCATGCCGTGCGGCCGCGCCGTGGCTGCCGGATCAGGGCCAGCGACGCGCGTTATTACGTAGCGAATAAATATATAATTGGGCTTGGCCGCATCATCTCTCGCGGATAGGCTCCGAAGAACCAAGGCTGGGTCCATGACATAGAATCTCGCTTGCGGTGTTCTTGCGAATTGCGCCGCAGCGCACCGGTGGTATTAGCGCGATATTATAACGTCATTACGAAATCACACAATCTTCTGCCCCTCTGTAAATTTTCCGCGCTCTTCCCCTCTCTCCTAAAAAGTTCCGTTTGTTACATCGACGGGGCAGAACACACGGATTCTCCGTAATAACGTTTTAAAGAGATACGTCGCGAAAAACGGTCGCATGTAATCAATTGTGAATGAAACGACGAACAATGGATGCGCCTAACGATGAACGCAACGTTCGGCGGCAAACTGCCGAGCTGTTATTTAATCGCGCGCGAAAGTTTCATTAGCATTTCAACTACGCCAAGCGTAGAATCCAATTCCGTGACGCAAGACTTAATTAGAAATGGAAGAAGCTCCCCTGGAAGCCGAGGAGCGCGGAGGAGCGGACTTCTCTCGCTGCGCAAAATAACGTTCGTGTACCCCAACGTTGCAAAAACAACGATAAGCGAGGCTGCAGAAATAATAAGTTGAACGAACGGCCGTCGTCAGGGGTTTCGTGTCTTCGTGTGTTATTCTGGAAACAGGAAAACAGCACGTTTTCGCGCTGCTGAAGAACACGTCCAGCTGCGGCGCGTCGTAAGTTGTTAAAACGGAACAGAAATTTTCACGTAATCGCAAGTATTCGGAAACCTTCGAGATATCTCTCTCCGTCAACAAGACCTTGCTCGTATAACTACGCGCGGTAAAAACAGCTCTTTGCAAACAAGATTGAGAACGCGCGTAACGAGAGACCAATATCAACCTGTGCGCGAACATCATATAAATCACGTATGATATATGAGATATAACTAATCCGATTGCACGATCGTCTCTAATTAAACGTCAGCGGAGACTCGCGCGCAAGTTGCTCGACGCTCGACTTCCCTATAAAGCAATGCCGGAATCAAATAGAAAAAGACTCCTTATCCTCCTCTCGCGAGGAGCGCGGCGCGTTGTCTGAATTGTCTCATTGCGATGACCAAAACGTTTCTCTCGCATGGCATTCGATTAAATTGCTTAAAGGTCACCGCAAATCAAACGCCGCTTTTTTAATGCACGCGCATTGATCGACATTGAAAAGACTACATAAAACGTAACATTTTAAGAAAGAGCAAATATAAAATCTCGACTGTAAAAATTCTAGATTTAAAAAATGGTACTCTTGTTGTCGTGATAAGCGACAAGTTAAATTCGCAATTTCTCTTTAGGCAAGTCTGCGGTTTCTCGATCTAGATTCCGCGTAAATACGATGATGACACATTTTTTTCCGGCATTGGAAACGTTATAAAACGTCGGTATATATATAAAACTATGGTTATCACGATCACAATAACGGCGTTACGATCGCCGTTCTTAAAAGCGTCACGCATTCGTCGGGAAGCATCGGGCGTTTTTATCTGCAATTGCGCTTGTAAAAGCGACGCGCAGTGTCGCTTATCGTCCGCCAGAATCTACCAAAGATTGACCGGTTATCGCTGCGTCACAACGAGGAAAAAGCGTGACCGCGCGCGCGTTCAACGATCTTTTTTTTATTTTCGTCGAGGTAACGCCGAGGTGACTAGATCTGACAAACACGCGTCTGGTACGCCCAGATAAAAAGTATTACCCTGACGCAATCGCGCGTGTCCCGATAATAATACTCAGATTCTCGCAGAGAGGGAGAGAGAGAAAACTCGCGCGTTATACATTGTATCTGACGGCCGCCGAAATCCCGGCGCTGAAAATTGCGAGACGTGCAGTCAAGCACGGATCGATGCGTTAAAACGCGATCGCTTCCAAGGCGAACCGGGCCGACTTCTCGTGCTGCCGACGCGTTTATTTGTTCTCGATCTACGAAACGAGAAATAAAGCTGGAACCCCGAGGCTGCGCCTGACCGATTATTTCGATAGCGCTGTCAGTATACGGAGATTTAGGTATCTTTTTACTCCCAAACCGAAAAAAGCTTCTCTTAAATTCATGTTAAACGCATGCTCTCGAAAGACATGTACTTACAACGTTTTCTACAGTTTTGGAAAAGCAGTCAATGTTTTTCTTAAGGTGATTGGGCCATGTACCATATGAGTCAATATAAGGCCTAAAATTTATTTTAAGAAAAACCATTTTTATGGATATATTCTAGACACTTGTATAATTACTGATTTTATAATGTAACTTTTCATTCGATTACGTATCAATTTATCTACTGATAAATGTAAACAGTTCAAGATTTGACTTCAGTTGACATTCGTACAAGAGAAATGTCGCGACATTGCATCTCTTCGCTGTAGGCAGCTATCATGCCAGTGCCATGTGTTTGAGTGAGGTTATGTATTGTGTTTATGTTGAAAAATAATGGAAGGTAACAAACAATTTCGATAACGGGAGATTTGCTTGCAAAAGAATAGTGCTGTGGAAAGAAAACACTACACGGCGCGGCGTTGCCACATGTCCACGTCGCGTACAGCTGATCGAAAGGCCGACAAGAAACGCGACGATTCATCAACTTTTGATTGAATTTTTGGCCTTATTACACGTCAACGTCGTTTTGTCTTATACTTAACAAGTGCTAGAAGAATCAAATAATGTTATTTTCAGTTTTTTGAACTTGTTTCTTTACAGACAGTGAGTGAACTTCTCGAAAAATGTATGTTTCCGGTACAATTTCCCATAAAACCTATGTTAAAAATGCCAACTTTGAGATTTAATATCTCAAAAACTAGACGTCAGATCTTCTCAAAATTGCAAATTTAAGCGTATTTAGGTCTTTTTTATAACATATATTTAATTCGGATTTTTTTCTTTGACATGCTCTGATGGCCCAATCACCTTAAATATAACTCACGATATTTAAAAATAAGCTGTGTTGGATTTTTTTTTATTTATTTATGTATAAACGAGATTTAAAGAAAATTCCTTTAGTACACGTGTAATTATAATTACGACATCAGCAAAAGACGCAGAATACGATGCTGAAAAAAAGAATATGAGAACAACTTTACAAGTTACAGTAAAGAAAAGATAAGGTCAAACGAAGATATTTTTAAGATATACGAATATTACTCGAATATACCCAGGTGCTTCGAGCGATACTCGCGCCCGCAGGCAGGTAATACATACACACGTCTGGATACCTGTCTATCACCCGAGATCGTTAATTAGCTCCGGGACTTAATATCCGCGTAAAAACTTCCCGAGTACTCCTTAGCTTGTTTACGCGAACGGAGAAAGCGTCTCGAATGGTAGCGTTACACCTCACGATGGATTCTACGCGAAACAACATGCATGCGTTACATTGTTTTATTGCATATTATTTTCCAAGCGGAACCTGGATACCTCGGTACCTGCTAATTATCTTGTAATAAAGTGGGTACCCGGATATCCAGGTAATACCTAAGATAATATCCTATAAATACCCGGATATTTTTAAATATCTGCATATAACCTGCACATGCTCGAATATTGATCGCACTAATTTTGTATTCGCAATTAATTAATAATAACCAGTGATAATAATTAACAAATAATTTTCGCCTTCTTCCAATGACGTTAATTTAACGAAAGGTAAATTGTATCTATCAATTCTATCAATTTGATATTGCAGCAACAGTTCAATGTAGTAAATGCTATCCGTGTTTCAATTAATTTTCTTACTTTGTTTAAGTATTCTAGGGAGGACTAATAAAATTGTATAAAATTATATAATGCAATTCAGAGCGCAGTGATTTCTTATCATCAGTTGAAACGCAGTTAGAGAGGCAGTATCATCGAAAGCCAGACATTTCCGTCGTTCGAGAGAAACACGTCTCCGTCAGAACCGTTCTAGAGCATAAGAAAACACAACGAATGACGAATTCTCCTAATATCGGCCCCGATTACATCGATCAGCTGCCGTTTCCTCCGCCTTTTCTCACTATCTCTCGTCTGCGACGGTCGGTCGATCGGGCGTGATTTAACTTAACGACAATGCACTTTGTTCGTGGACAACAAAGAAGACCAACGAGGCCTGCGAGAGCGAACGAGGCCGTGGAATGATCTCGGGGAGAAAGAAAGAGAGAGAAAAAAGAGAAAGAGAAAACGCGACGCCGGATGGCGCGAGAGAAAGAGAGAGACTCGCGCGAGGCGACGAGAGGAGTGGGCTTCCACGCGATGGGCAAAAGGGAAGGCGTGAGGGAGGGAGGGGTCGCTCGGCAGGGCCTTGGGCAGGCTGTCCTTGACTCAGCACAGTTACCCCGGACCGAAGTGTGACGTCATTCTGCATAACTCGCCTAATTGCATCGTTGCTGCTGCTGCGCTGCACCGACCCGCTCCCCTACTCCGCCGGCCCGTTCCCCGCTCCGGCCCGGCCGTACTCCCCCCAGCCTCACCGTGAGATGCCACAAGGTGCTCCCCCGTGCCCCGCCGACCAGGCTATAGCGAGCGAAACTCGCGATAGCTCTAACTGGGGCCCACCACGAAAGAGCGCGACCGCGTCGTCGTCGTGGGTGTGCGCTGCACTTCTTTTTTCTGGAGTGCGCATTTAGGCGCGACACGATAAATGATAAATTCGTGATTGGGCCCGCGAATAAGAGAGACTACTGTGTCTATTGTAGCTCCACAAATTAAAATCCCAATTTTTTATAGAAATTATTATATAAATTGTTATTTTTTATTTACGGAAAAAATATAAAATATACTTATTATCTTAACTGTAATTTTGTAACTCATTGTATCTAGTGTTTATCATTTTAAAATATTATATTTTAATACATTTACTAATTATCCGAGTAAAAACGATACAGCTTCGACGTCAAAGTTGGTTTCGACTTCCTGCGTCGCGTCGCGAGTACTCAAGCACAGTTTGCGCGTGGCGTCACGATTTCGTATTCATATTCGTTAGCATGTATCGCACCTGACCGCTTCGTTCGAAACGACGGCGCCGAATAATTTATTCCGGGAGCGTATCCGGTCCGGGCGGGCGGTTTTGCGATACGGTTGCCTCGCGAGCGAGCGAGCGAGCGAGCGCGCGCGCGCGCGCGAGTCGGTCGCACGAGTCAACGACATCATTAAGCGACTCGTGTGCAACGTAGAGGACGGCCGTGGCAATGCGCGCCAATCGAGCGAAATACTTTCTCCCGACCCGCGCGTTCCCCCTTATCGCTCGCCTAACTGCGACGTCAAAAACGTGCGCGAGGTAATCAGCGAGTCGCCGCCGTTCGACGTTTCCATCTCGGGGATAAGTACATTCGCATGTCCCGACACGTTCGCGAAGTCGCCGTAGGCGAAGCTATCCGCGAAAATGACGATTGGCAAACGGAACTCCCGTCGCGTCGACAGAGACATTTCGATGGACGTGCTGGACAAATCGGATTTGGATTCGGATTCGGAAGAAGAAGAGAGAAAGCGACTTAAGATTACAAATTTTTTTGAAGAATTATCCTTCAATGAATCTCGTTTCCCTCGTCAGGAGGATTAAAAAATTAGGAAAGGATCAGCCGAGAAGGCTGGCTAAATGCGCGGCTGGCTTTCCTTGGCTCGAAATATTTTACAGCCGCCGCCGCCGCCGCCTCCACCACCACCTCTTCCTCCACCTCCGCCCCCCTCTCTCTCATCATCTCTCGCGAAAACGCGACCCTGAGATCGTGCCCCTACCCCGGCGCCGCCGCGCCGCTGCCGCTTGGGAAAAAGACGACGGTGGAGGCGCGAGGTGGATCGTTACGACCCTGAATTGATCCGTATAGCACGGCCGCGTCGTCGTCTCGCGGCCAGCTGAGAGAGAGACCAGAAAGAAAGGAGTCATCGACTCGCGTTTGACTTGGCCTTCGACTATTACCGCCGCGGCCAACTGCAGCCAGGCCTTTCTGCAACGGCCACGTAGATAAACAAAGTGTCCGACGGGCCACGGGGTCCGTTCCTGGTTCCCCCCCCCCCTCTCGTGCTTCTGCTCCACGCCGCGTGCAAATATAGCGCGATCGTCGATCGCACGGTTCGCCTTCGACCGGCCGATGATTCGCGGAGATCCGGATTATTGTATTGCCGCGCTCTCGTCACCGCGATAACGCTCCCGTTGGCGATCGTTACACAATTCGTTCCAATCGCCCTTCCCCTCCGTCCTCACCGCCCCGCGCGAATTTGCGAAACGAGAGAACCGACGAGGTTTATCTTTGTCTATTTGAGCTTCCCCACGAGCGCTATCGTACTCTTTGTTTGTCGCCGCGATACAAGGGCGTTTGACGCGAGTCGTTACGCGCGTTTACTAAACACGTCTCGCGGGATAACCCCGCGGATCAAGAAAATACTTTTCTTTCCGCTCGTTAATTACGTGCGCTTCGCAGCTTAATGATTCGCGGGTCCTCGATTGGTTCCGTGTTTCCTTGCGTTGGGGTACCTCAAACGCGCCGCGAAAGATCGGGAAATTATGAAAATTATGCCCGAGGAGAAGTTCGACAGGTGTGGAATGATAACGCGAGAAATACACAGCCGTCGTTATTGCGCGCGCGCTCGCGCGCGCAATCGAAACTGACGTCACTGTCGCGAATGGAAATACAATTATCTCTTATTGCATCTCCTTTTCGAGGACGACCGTCATGCCGCATCGCACGTTGGGCTCGATTCCCGATCGAGCCTGTATTTGTGGAAAAAAAATGAAAGAAAAAAATGCTCAAGGACGGAAAGCGAGATAGAATCATCGGAGCTGTTAAGTGCGAAGTACAACATTGATCGGCAACAACACTGATCGAAACAATCTGCATTGCCAATATAGCCGCAATTATGGCTAACAATAATCTATTACAGGAATCACATGTGTCATGGATTAAGAAAAGAGGCCAGAAATTTATATAACTGACAAGTCAACAGCGCGACTTACGTACGTGCTTCAGCTATTGCTGATCGAATGAATTCACTCTGAATTATTCGCCGAACACACGAATTGTTTTCAGTCATTGCCTGCAAGAACGGAAGTCATCGACCTGCTTAAAAATATATTGTCGTTCCTCGCGACGCACGAGTGACGCGCGATCGACGCAATTTGTTATGAATGATTCGGAATTTAACGACTTATTGACATTCGTCGCACAAATCGTGGCCGGCTTGAACACGTCAGAACGCCGTGAATTTAACGGGCGTAGAAAGTCTAATTAGCCGATCGCGAATTTAAATCGCGGCCATTAAAGTCAATAAACAATGAGACTCATGTATAACTTTTCACCGCAAGCGCACCTCGATAATTTATCAGCTGTCACATTTCTCGGCGGAACCGCGAAACGTCATTATCATATCAATTATTCCGTTTTTCTTCATTAAACATATATACTCGAGAGCAATTTAATCAATTAACGAGCGGATACATCGCGAATCTTTTCTTTCTCTCTTCGCGGCGATTATACAAAAGTGTGATAACGATCCCAGCCTTTTAATGCATTTAATTATTTAAACGATAGCGCAAAATATTTAATACGACATGTTTCCGAATCTCCTCTTTCGCTTGTCTTTACTTTGTAACGCTGGATTTGTACAGCAGACGTGAAGATAGACAGGATGTGCAGGGAAATTTGCGTGTACATAATTAACGTAATTCGCGAGACGCTTTTATACACGAGTAAAAATGTATGTAATTACGATTGGCACAATGCAATGGTGAATTTGACGAAAATAATTTGTACAAGTTGACCCGAATATAAAATTAATCGTTACTTAAATACGACTCGTAACACACGTATTAAATGATAGAAATTTCCTGTTCGCATATTTAACGAATGCAAAGAATAAATATCGGCTTTTAATAAAAAAAAGTCGTTAATCACGTTTTTATCGAGAGAATTAATTTGAATTACTCGTGATCAATGTAGTCTATTATTTTTAATAGTACATACATTTACTGCTTATCTACTTGCTAATTTATTGTGGAAAGAAAAAGAGAAAAATCATACCGGCGTAAAATGTAAGAAATCTAATAATAAGCTGCAAAACTGGGTTAATAAATCAATCAAGAAACCTCTGTTCAATGATTTGTATAACGGATCTGTCTCTTTTCTACGAAAATACTCGTATATACTTATATATTTATTTGTATAATATTCTATAAATTTATATATATGTATTTATATATAATCTGTATATCTATTTATGTATTTATTTATAATGAGCTAAAAAATTTCAAATTTCTAAAATCCTTAGATCTATATATTATTCATAATGCCTCGCATTTTATTAATTGTGTTATTTATCATCAACAATTAACTCTTGCTGGCCGTAACAAGATCTATCATATTCTACAAATACCGCTGCTGAAATTTTAGGCACACAGTGTTCTTTTTCTTATTTGCAATACATTAATAATCTAATTATTAAAGTCCATATATAATTATCTAATAATTAATCAATCCATGTTTCCCGTTCTCCTCTCGTTAAAACGTTAACCGCTGATCATGAAACTAATTTTGTAAGTAAAACAAAGAAAAAGAAACGCAGCGGCATTGCAGTCTGAGAGCAGGCGCCCAAGAAAGGGTTAACGAGTGGTAGTTACACACCAATTCACGTCATCGGTCGGCCGCGTGAATTTTCTTACGAAGGCGCGCGCGTGACGGGCGAAACGAGCTGCTGTCCGCCCCGTGGATTTGCGAACGCCGAAGAAAGAATTCTTCGGATTCGCAAGGATCCGGATTTAGTTCTCTTTCTCCCTCGCCGGGGAGAGGAGAGGAGAGTTATACCCGCGCCAAAGCCGGGTATGGGCAAGGTGCGGGAGAGAGTTCGAGCGAGC
This sequence comes from Temnothorax longispinosus, assembly GCF_030848805.1. Lineage (NCBI taxonomy): Eukaryota > Metazoa > Arthropoda > Insecta > Hymenoptera > Formicidae > Temnothorax > Temnothorax longispinosus. The sequence continues at coordinate 15,543,726 of NC_092368.1, forward strand.
GCGCGCGCGCGCTCCGCCTGCAGATGCAGACGTACAAGCGAGCGCGAGCGAGCTTTATTGGGAGCGTCTGGATGCAGTTTGGCCGTCCGTGACTACGAGACTCCGAAGGTCCCCGGAACGTTGACCATTCGGCTCTCTTAAAGGACTCTGCCTGCCAAGGTCACCTATTGAGTCTCCGTGTCCACCTCTTCCCCGCGTCTCCCCGCTGTCGTCCACCTTCCTTCTCGCGTTCCCATCCCGCGTGCTCGGATCTTGTCGAAAACGCGCGCGCGTGCGATTCTCGCTCGCGCCCCGATCGCCGCGAGATCGTTTGATTTACACGAATCTACGCGCGCGCAACAGCCGGGATTATTTATGGCTCTCCGAAACACGCCGGAGCGAAATCGTTCGCCGCGTTTAGCGAGCGGAATCCGACACGCAAAACGGCCATTGTGTTTCGATCTCGCGTGCATGACTCCGGGCGCATTGGAAATAAACGATGCGCGTACATTCGAGCCGCCACCGCGGTGGCGTGACTGACCCGATCGTGCTCTTCGTAAAGCTCACCCGAGAACATCGATCTCCCGGTCCAAATAAACGCGACGATCGGCGCGATGCGTTCCGCGACGCGCATTGATCACGACGACGGGTGTCTTCGCGGCGTCTTTCGCGGAGAGATGAAGTCATTAATCTTCCCCGCGTATATACCTATATACACGGCGGCTCGGCTCGGCTCGGGATCGAGGTGCTTCAGGCGCATTTTACGGTTTACCGGCCGCGAAATAAAGCGCAGGGGAAGAAGCGCGCCGCTAATGTCAAATAAGCGCGAGAATTAACGGCTCCCCTCCTGTACGATCGCTCGAGTAATACGACTTCTTTCGCATTAGTCGACACTTAACAATTCCGACTGTTCGAAGAGATCCGGTATTACGGACGGGATTACATCGCGCACGCTTTATCGCTCATATCCTCGACGGAGGAATGACCAGATCGCGAGCATCGAGTTACTCCGCGGCTCACTATTTTTCCAAATGTATCCTGAGAAAATTCAAGTAACGCAATTCGATTTTAAAATACGCTTTAAATTATTATACATAATAAAAAATATTAAGAACGAAAATATCTCAAAACTTCAAAATAATTCCAAGAAACGTTTAAAATCAGTTTAAATTCCACGTTTGTCGTAACAGTTGCAGATTGGACGCGATTTATTTATTAAATGCCATATTAATTATTTAATATGTTTAAATAATAAAACAGATAACAAAAACGCGAATAATTATAAACAACGGTATATAACAAAAACACGAAATGAGCTTTTAATCGCGCAGCGAGGGCGGGGTGAATTTCGGGTATTGATCCACGGCGAGCCGTGCTACGCGTTTAGATGCGCTTGCTGGCCCCGAGGAAAGAACGAGGATAAAGACGCACGTGGATAAGTGAACGGGCAAACATCCCGTGACGCAACAGCAAACATATGACTATATCCGCAACGAACTCGAGCGCGATGCAAGTGCAGCTCGCCGCGGCCGTTATCACGCACGGCGAGCACGCGCGTGCGTGTGCGCTCGCGCGCGAACGCATATGCGAAACGCGCGAGGAGAGGTCGATGACTGAACTCGCGTTGCACATTGAAATTTCGGGAAAAATGTCTGAACGGCCGGAAATGACTGTGCGGTCGACTGTTGCGGCCCCGTAGAAGCAAAGAGTCGAGTTTATAGTTGCGCTACGGACCGGCGCGCGGCGGGGCAACGGACCGCCGATTGGCATTTAAATGTTGCTGTTGGAAACGTCGCGAAACGAAAGGCAGCGGAGGAAGCATAAAGAAGGCCCGGTTTAAAAATATGAACTTTAGACAACCGCGCGCGAGCGCGGACCCCGCCGCGGCCGCTTCCGGCGCAGCGGCGCGGGCGGTCGTTTATAATCTCGCGAGTGCTAAACGCTAACTCTCATAAAAAAAAACATAGCACTATCGCACGAATTACTTCTTATAACTTGCGTACCCGACAGAGGAGTTTTTCTTATACAATGTACCAATTTGCGATCGACAAATTATTCCTCGTACGCGCCTGATTTGAATGATTAAACGCTTAAGACAATTTATCGTAATTTTATGCGCCGTGCGCAACGCGAGCTCGCACGTTTTTCCGAGCACTTTTTTCCTACCGCGAGTAATGCGAGAAAATAGCATATGATAAAAAATATCGCTAAATGTTTTGCAAGCGTGTAAGATGTGTTTACCGCCGAGACGGGGGAGAGGGAAGAAAAAAAAGGAAAATCCGAAAGCGAGAGCGAACGACGCGATAGTGACATGATCGACCGATTACAGATGTAGTAAGTCTTGATGTCACTTTGAATAAAAACAGATAAAAAGGGAGGCGCGATAAGATCGCGCGCTGTGACGAGGTTTATTAATTGCAATCGCGAAATAAATCATGGCAGATTGCGCGCGACGGGCGTTGCAAAACTCTCGCGCGTAAGTACGCGACACCGAGCGTTGAACGACCGATGTTCGATACAGAAAGCACAAAGACGCAAAAAGCGGTAAAAACGGCGGAGAAAACAAACAAAAAGTGCGATAAAACGCCGCGTCGTCATCACATCGCCGCATGAATCGGTCGTTGAACGTCGATCGAGATTTATTCTTAAAGCTTATGCATGCGCATATTAAATAACGTAAACATGCACGACGAGAGCGTCGAAAAACACGTTTTGTCGTCACGCCCCAATTAGCCGCCGTGGCACAATTTAATCGGATTTCATTCAAACAACATTAATTTGGCGAATTATCGCGCGCAAACAGGAGTAACCGGCATGTTACTTTAAATGTAACGATGACGTTCGTCGATCGCAACGCGCTCCTTCTGTCTCTCTACCCTCTCTCTTTCTCCCATTCATTCCCGTCGGCGGAGGATCCATCATCGGAGCGCGAATTGGATTTTTCTCGTCCACGTGCTCATCTCGTTTACGCCAGAGAGACGCGGGCCGCGAATTTTTCTTGCGACGACGACGCCAGTAGTCGACGGTGCTCGTGATATTTTCAGTTTTGACGGAGCTAAGAACGCGGGCGCCTCGTGAATTTCGGCCTTCGGCCGAAAGACGTCTGCTCTCCGCGGCGCGGCGGTGCATTTGGGCTGCGCCGCGCTCCCGGTTCAACGAGGGTCATTCCTGAGTCATAGACCGGACGCCCCGGGCCAATGCGCTCTATCCTCCCTCTCCCTCTCTTTCTCTTTCTCTCTCCTTCGCCATAGGCTTCGCCTGCCTTCCAGAAATTTCGATGACGAATTCCCGACCGCGAGATACTGCTCCACGCTGCCCTTCGGAAGATATGAACTTGTCTAGTTTGGGAATGCATCCGGAAAAAATGCAATATAGGGATAGAAGAATTGCGACGTCGTTATGAGATTAGGAAAAAACCGCTAGTTTAATTCATGGCACAGCGATTGAAGCTAATTGAATGAGCTTGATGAGAATAATTGCATATAAACATGGTAATTTTTAAACAAAAAATTTTATTTTTATTTTACTAGTTCTTCATTAAAATTGTTTCCGATTTTTGTCATCTTGTATTTTTCTTTGATCATTTTCTTAAAATTACTGTGAGATTTTTAACTCCAATTCCGTTTTTTACGTTAATTGAGGCTCACTCCAACTTTTGCTTATCTATACCAACACACGAAATACCGAGTTTTATTCGCCGGTTACTTCTCTGTGTTACTCGCAGTTCGAGAGGGATCATAATTCGGGAATATAAATCCGACTCCGTGCGACGCGGGCCGAAGCCCGCGGAGAGAGAGTTCGAATAATCGTTCTATTTTAAGGCCGGATTACACGGGAAACGTGAGTCGGCGACCTGTGCGGAGGCCTCATCCCCGGTCACATTGCTGCAACGTGACGGAATCCCCTATTTCGACTACATCTAACCAGCGTCATTGTTCATCGAACGATGCGCCCCCTCCCCCCTCCCCCTCCTCCCGCGACAGGACTAAATATATAATACTTGATGCGCGAGCACGAATCTTCAAAACAGATATCGGCGCCGAAAGAAAAATGTTTATCCGAGATATACGCGCCACGTGAGCGCATGTTAGTTCGGCCGCGCCGGTGCAACGCTCGGCGAGTGACGCACGTACGAGATTTTGGGAGATTTTCGGGGACCTCGGGAAACGTGGGATTCTTGTAATAAATTCCTTGCCGCCCTCGGTTCCGAACGCGAAATGATGCCGGGAGCCTTCTTTTGGTTACGTTTCGAAACAGTCGCGATTACGGAAATTAATGGATATCTATTTCACAGTCCAAGTGCAACGCTAAAGTGCAACTACAATTAGCAAAGTCATGCAGAGAAGCGCGATACTAAAATTAAAGTAAAACCATTACGTCTTAAGTGCAGAATGCTATAAATTGTGTCGTCGTTTATATTTCAGGTAAAGCGAAAAAACAGATCACGGCGGGGCGAGGTCCGCAAGTGTTACAGAAGGGAGAGAAGTCGGGAGGAAGGGTTTTTTCGCACTTTTCCAAATGATCGTGACTAAAGGTCCGTCGCGAAACGCGAAACAAAAGATCGAGAGACGTGCAACCGCGGGAACACGCGCGCGGACGGTCGTAGATTTGCTCAACCCCCTCCCCCTTCCCCTGTTCTTCACCCTTTCCTCCAGTTTCACACGCATTCCATCCGACCATTCGTTTCCCCTCCGTGCGCGTAACCTTCAACCGTGTATACAGGGTGTCTCTGATCAAGCGCAGTATCAGTGGCAGATGCGACCGGGGCCGAAAGTCTAAACATCGTCATCTGGATTCTTACAAAGTTTACGAAGGTTTATACAAAATTCGTGGAACACAGAGAACGGCATTCGATGAGAACGGCATCCCGCAAGCACATTCGCGAATGCATTTGCAATAATTTACGGTACGTTAAGTCAAACTGTGAGTCGCTATTTTTATACGCAGGTTTCAAATCGACTAACGAGTTAAAATTAATTTGAGGCTTCAATATTATATAAATATAATATGAAAATTATATATTATTAATATTATTATTACATTTATTATTACCCATAATTATAAAGTAATACATACTGCTTGATTATTATTACAGTAGAGCACATTACGTGTTTATTGATCATTACACTGTTAATTATTAGCATATATTTTCTTATTACCGTAATGTACCATTAGTCCGCGCACGCGCGCGTATTACCACCTCGATTCGCAATATTCGACTCGAATTCACCCTCAATGAACGTCTTCCGTTGTTTCAGGGTTCACTCGCGTTCATCTTCTTTTCACCATTAAACTTCCAGTTTTAAATTTCGACAACGCGAAGAAAACCAGCGGCGCTCTACCTACCCCTCGGGTCCCTCCCTCCCCCGCAAAAATAGGTCAAGATCCGCCACGATGGCGCGTCCTCGGAGGACTCGGGATGCCGTGAAAGGGGCGGTGAAGGGAGAGGAGAAAGGGAGCGACACGGCGGAGCCAGATAGAGGGGCGCAGAGAGAGAGAGAGAGAGAGAGGGAGAGAGAGAGAGAGAAAGAGAGAGTTGCATGCTGCACCGAGCCACCAGGCGATACGACGTGGAGGGAGTGCAACGAGCAGAGGTGGGGTGTTCGGATGAAGGGGGCAGCGAAGGGTGAGAAGGGGGCTGGCGGCAGCGGCAGCGGCGGTGGCGGTGGCGGCGGCGGCGGCGGCGCGACGGCAACCGCCGTTCTGCCTTGAACCTCGCACGGTGCATTGCCCGTCGCTCAAGGGCGTCCGTTGTCGCCTCCCCTTCGTCGCCCCGCCATGCCGCCCCACAAACCCCCCCATCGACGGCGGCGCGCGAGCGCTCGATGGAGGCGCGCCACGCCACGCCGCGCCTCGCCTGCTCTGCTGACTGCTCGTCGTCGTCGTCGTCGCTCGATTCGGGGACGATATGATTTCCTAGGGTATCGACTCTCTCTTAACATTTTCGGGATGTCTTTCGTGATATTTTGAGACGAACACGGAGAGACTCGGGGTGAGTTGTACGTTGACGCAGGTTCGAACAGTAAATCGAATTTTTTCGTCACTAACATCGACGTCTCATTTCCGCGTGACAGAAATTGCATTGCGAGTGAAATGATTCTCGAGATAAATAAATTTATTCGTTAAATTTTCCAGAAACAATTTTTAAACGTATTAATTTTTTCCAGAAAAATTGTAATATTATTTTACGACGAGAGAATTTATCTGAAACTTTTAAAAAGTCAAACTGATTTACTTATTCTAATTATAATTATTAATAATTTAATATTATATAATAATAATGAAAAAAATTAGAAGAAACCTTTTGAACGACTTCCTGTTTTCTATTTGTGTCAAAAGCTTTTCTTCATCTCGCAGTACGCACGTAACAGTGCCCCGTGATTGTAATAATTGCATCATGATTATCAGATGATTTCTTAATCAATCATGTTTTCACATCGACATATTGACGTAAAAGAATCTTATTTACGTCTTTATTTAATAATGGAAGGTCACTGGTGACGACTTACATTATTCAAGGAGCATGCGGTACCTAACAACGAAAGGGTTGCAGCAAAGCAAGCACGTGTGCACGCCACACGTTAAAATCAAGGTCGGCTTAAGTTGCACCAGGACTATTAATAGTTCCAATGTTCGTTGCTTTCGAACAGCGAGCAGATGTTTCGGTGGGTTAATCGAGTTTCGGTATTCCGACCGTCGTCGCGAGCCTTATAGGCCCGCTTCGAGCGAGAGATCGCGACTGCACTCGACCGCTCATTCAAGGGCAACAACGTTCTCGTTGCTGAACGGAAAAAGAGAGAAAGAGAGCGACTTTCGCGCTTCGCGCGAATATTGTTGCGCCACAGAATATCGCATAGCGGATGCACAGTTTGGCATCAGCCGCACATCCAGTTTGATTAATTAATGCGACGAGGCAATCATCCTGGTATTTTAACTCACAGGCGGAGAGATGTTTCCAAACACAGAGCGCGAAACAGACGAGCACGTGCACTTTTAGCTCCGCTATATGCATATTCATTCGCGCGTGATGCATCATAAAGACTCACCGGAGCTTTTATCGGCAATTCTCTCTGCAACTGTAAATACAGAAAATAAATGTATTTAAAATAACAGCCAGAGTAAAAGACTCGCAACTTACGTATATATAATTCAAAAAACAATCAACATATGTATAACAAAAATTAACTTAATATAACAGTAAATGTGTATCGTGTAATATATTAATAAGTATCAAATTAAACGCTAATAAGAATTAAATAGCTGCAAAAGACGTTCGAGGAAAATTAAACTTCATCGAAGCTTCCGTTAACGAATAGATTAATCGGATGCGAACGCGGCCGGCTGTTTCCCGTTAGGAAGAACAGCGTAAAGGCGGACGATTCGATCGGGAGAATCGTAAAGCGACGACGAGGTGCAACGCGCGTCGTCGCAAGTCGCAACGACAGGTACGGCAGGGTTATCGATTAAGACCGCATCCCGCCTCGGCTCGGCGCGAGTGACAGGCATAAAGGCGGCACATACACCTGATATATTACAGACCGGCGTGAAATCGAGTGATTCACCGACGGCTACGACATTACGTACTCCCTGGCCGGGGAGCGTGTGCAATGTCGCACTGTATTTTCCCATGACAGCCGACAACGGATGACACGAAAGCCTAGAAACTGGTTACATCACTTGCGGCATGTCCGACGCGACGCGACTACTCTCGCCGGAGATTCACGTGCCGGTTTCTCTCGCGTTATCGCATTTAAACGTGCAAATCGATAACACGCGAACGTCCGCGTGTCCCGAATGCATGATCCGACCGTTTACTCGTGTCGAGACGTCACGCGTTTCTGATAATAAATCGAGTTTAAATTTATTACCATTAGTAATTAACTTATTATAATACGAAATTATATCTTTCATCTTTTATACATCGGACACTTAAATTCGGACAAATTCTGTTAATTTCGAGAATTCTATTTCGCTCGAGTTTGATCGTTGGGTGGAATCGCAGCGAGAGCGACTGCGAATTAACACGAGACACCGCCCAATATCCTGATTACCTAATGGCCTGCCGTCGCGTTAGACGGCGAACTAACGGCAAAATAATTAAGCGACGATTAGGCGAGGGGAGGAAAAAAGAAGCGAGCTCGGCCATCCGCGAAAGTGCATCGACGCGATGCAGTGTGCAGGCTGCCTGCAGCAGCGTCCCTCTGTGACACAAGAACCTAGCAGTGCAACTAGTTGCATAATCGGCTGCATTCCCCGTACTCGCTTACTCGTCACGAGGCTCGCAAACGCATTCCAGCCCCGACTATGTAGGTAGCTTCTTTCGTGCATAAGGTGCTGTCCGCACTGAAGCGTACGCTTATCGAATAAATAGAGAGATTATGCAGCCGCATTTTTTTCTTCGTGAATTAAATTGTTCCGTAATTACTATACATGTAACCATCATTAAAAAGCCACGCGTTCAATCGTAACCGCAAATAAAGTTTGATGTTATTCTGATTACTCATTATGTCTCAGTGTGACTTAATTGTTTTATTTTATGTGAGTTTAAGAGATTTTATTTTAGAAAACGAATGACACATGCCTCTTGAACGATGCATAATGTACATACAGTATATATTATAGCGTTTTTCACTGGCAGAGCTGGTGCGCATTCAGTGCACATTAAAGCCGTCGTACACAAACCAACGTTATATATAAAGTGTATGTTTAATATAAACGGGTTAAATCATGAAATCCTCAATATTCTTTATTGCACTATTTGGTAAAATATATACTGGGTATTTTATCAGAGAGTCGAAATATTTGCATTTTACTTTAAATATTAGAGATTAAATAAGTGTACAACGGCTTTAATGTGCACTGAGTGCACACCAGCTCTGCCAGTGAAAAACACGCTATTAAATACGTACGTTTTCCATTGAATTGACCAGATTAAATATAGAAAATATCAAACACAGATTTTTATTAACAAACGAATCGACATTGTTTTAGAACCAATATATCTTTTTTGCTATTTTACAAGGTACCTCAGTTAAATAATATATTAAATATTAACCTCTTGACTGTCGGTGACGAGAATTCTCGTCATTTTGAACTCTGCGTTCACTGCTGCGAAAATGCATTTTCTCGTCATGAAATATTTTGTTATATTAAAGTTTTACAATAAATTAATAACCGCAACAAGGTACATTTAGAAGTTTATGGGTGTGCTCAAAATAATTTTAAAATCATGTTTGAAAAAAAAAAGTTTAAACAGTTTTATGACAAAAAATTTTTTTAATTTGAAATTCGTCATCCGCACCGTCAAAAACCTCTCTATATAAACTTTCATTAATTTTCGAGAATCTTTTATTTTGGTATTTTAAGTCAAGGGATTAAATATATTCTGTGTGAAAGCAAATAAATATTACGGGATTGTTCGATGTAATACGCGGCGAGCGCAACTTTGTCGAACGCAACGCGTTGATGTCGGTTGATAAAAAAAGAAAAAAGGGAAGGCAACCGGGGGAGAGGAGAGAGAGAAGGTAAGCGGTTAGGGCTCGGAACTCGGAACACGCTCGCGCGCAAGACGAGCGGAGGCAACAGAAGGCGAGCAGGACGGAAGGAAGGGTGCCGCCGTCGCGGCGCGGCGGCGCGGGGAAACCTCCGCCGGGGGAAGGGGGGGAGAGGTTGTGGCAGAGAGAAGGTTGAGATTATAATACCATTGGAGCAGTGGCCGCATGACCTTGCGTATGCGTCTAGGTCGATGAGCCACGGTCATTAGGCGTCTCGCCTGCCGAAACTTCGACGAATTTCTACGCGCGACAGCGCGCAGCGGCGTGCGGTGGAGGGGCGCCGCCTTACATAACGAGCCTTGAAAAGAGTCGGTTTAGCACCGGTATTCAAGTGCATCGCGCCGTATTAAGTAAAGCGACGGGCAAGATTCGGCGCGCGCGGCGGAGCGGATTTTCAACGCGAAAAAAAAAGGAGAAACCCGCTCGCGGCGATCCGTGAGAAACGCGCATAATCGACGCGCTAAAACAGAAACGCTGCCTATCAATGCTTCATCTCTATATGCATAAGTATCGGAATATATTAATGCTTGAGAAAAGTGTTGAAACATATTAATATAAAATTGACTATTTACTGTTGACCGCTCGTCCTGCCGTCTTGCCTGCCCAGAGCGAAAACGTTCAAGAAGGCGCTTGATTAGCAGTCACGGTGAAGCTAAGCGTGCGCTGTGCTTTCAATAAGAATGCAAATCGCGCATCAGCGGGGATTACGGAAGACGCGGCGATTACGCGAGGCGGAATTAACAGCATTTTTTATTCGAACGGGACTCCATGCCTCTCGCGCGTTCTTCTCCGAACGGGTCTAAGTCGGTCGAGATCCTTTTAAGCAGATTTACGGCTGCGCCGAGACTCGGCAATAAATATATGAAATAAATCCGTGGAGAGATTCTCGCGTCGCGCGCCTAAGCGGTCGGACGAATGCGCGCATTCTACGCTTTAAGCGCAGCGGCGTCGAAACGCGTGATTTTCGGAGCGTAGAATCGATATGGTTCTCGGATAAATAAGACCGCCGGCATATATATATATATATATATATATATATATATATATATATATATATCGCCCGCGTTGCGCCGCGCGACCACGATTGCATAATCGCCGCATTCTCGGTGCTCGGTAGGGCTTGCAAATGCACGTAGGTGGGTTAGGGCGCGTCCGAGTGTGTGAACGTACGCACGCATGCACGCAGGCACAGTATGTGCATGGCACGCACGCAACGGCGATGAGCGCGATAAATACGCGAGCAAAAACCGGGACAGCGCGAGACAAGCTCGCGGGAAAACGTTCCAGAAGCTTTCGAGGAATCGTAATCAACAATTACACCAGGGAAATACGTACCTTCGTGAGCAGATAAAATAAACTTTACGCAAATAAGATAGACTTTATAACGTAATTATATAATTTAATAGAATAAGTTTCTCGTAATATAAGCTCTTCCTTATACGTAATCAGAATTATTCCAAATAATTTCTTATAATTCTGAAGCTTTTAACATCTAAATTGCCAGCTGTAAATTTTACGGCACAATCTGGAACCTCGAATACGCTCGTTGTTCGGTGCGACCGAGGTCGCTTCTTCGAAATGATTGGTAATAGCATCGTGAATCACGTTTGCGCAAACGCGCATATTACAGAAGGAGGAGGCATGAAGGAGCGAGAAGAAGAAATGACGGCGCGAGGCGCGACTGCGGCGCAGAGAATGACCTTGCATATGCGAGGTCTGGAATGAGCCTGGAATAAGCCTGGAGCCGATGCGCGACGTGTCGTCGTTCCCATCGTCACCGCCCCGCGCGCGGGAACATCCACCGGTGTCGCCTCCCTTCTCTCTAAAAGCGAAGGTCCGACGCACAGGATGCAACGCGGTATTTATAAATACCCTTGGCGTTTCTGTCTCCGTTCGTTTTGTGAACGAAACCGACGAGCGAACGAGCGTACCGCCGCGGAAAGACATTACGAGACGCATACGGGAGAGGTGAATGCGTTTCGCCTCGGAGGAAAGTGCAATCGCAGTCAAAGGCCGCGGATGAGCTATTTCTACGAGCGCAGAGAAAGAGAGAAAGAAAGAAAGAAAGAAAGAAAGACAGAAAGAAAGAAAAAGAGAGAGAGAGAGAGAGAGAGAACAGTCGGAGAAAAAATTTTAAGACCCTTGCATATCTCGCGGGTTAATTCGCCCCCCCCCCTCCCCGAATTCGTAGAACGAAGGAAAGGCGTTACTCTTAAAAAGCAAGTTTTTGTTATTTTCGGTTTTATAAATTAAATCCTTCTAATTCGCGAGCATTCGTTGTTTACGGAGCTCTCGGCGGAGCAGCGTCTTTCTCCCTCTCTCGTTAAAATACTGCGCGATGCATCGGCACTTTCGTTCCTTTCTAAGAATCGCAGTGCCATTAACTGATTACGAGGCCGATATTTGCCGACGATTAATTTTTACGACACTAGGAAAGAAACACGACGCGCGATAAAAAAAGAATGAGACGTGTCACGCGCCCGCGCCGGTGCATATCCGATCGTACATACACGATATATCCGACGACGATCCGATGTCGATTGCTGAAATCAGTCTGTCGGCGATAAGAGAATTTCGCGATTTAATCGTGCGACTTAAATATGTACAACGTATGTACCTCCCGCAGAGTGGCAGTTGCGTATATCGCGACTTGATTTCGGGGAATTTCGTATCTCGACTGTTTTTCGAGGAAAAACGTATCTCCGTTGATTATTCCCTCAAGTTGATCGAACGATGCCATAAGCCGGCCGGCTCGTCGTCGTCGTTATTGCAACCGTCGTTTACTTCTCGTTATGTGCGTGCACACGTACGGCACGCACGTACGTACAACAGCGCGTCAATATGACACAAGATGGATTGCAATGTCATACCTCGAAAAACAAGACGCAAACGTCTCGGGCGGGTTCATCGTCCTGATCACCTTAAGACACGCGTAAACATTTGCGAAATTCTGTCTCGCTTACGCACGACTTATTTAACACGTCGATTAACAGTCTTTCGGCGAATCTGCGAGATTCTTTATCGCCCGGGCCTTTTTAAGACAATGCCCACGTCATTGTTATATAAAGCCGAGACGGGCGATTACGGGGAAAAAAAAACAAAAAATTCTTGACATATGATACCGTGAGAATTTTGGATAACATTATTTGTGTTTTTTTTTTCCTTCTGAACCCGTTGGCCAAATGTCGATCCGAGATACTTGGAAGTTACATAACATGCGTGTATATTAAACTCGATCTCGGTATATTAAAACCGTTTTAATCTTTTAATTACCCATGTTTACCGTGCAGTAATCTTCGACCCACGAATAAACAGTTTCAATGCTTATATGTAACAGATTAATTCACTTAATTACTTTCCTCTTCTTTCTGCGTTTACGATTCTGAATTGATCTCATTTTTTAATTATAACAGAAAATGTTTACATCATTTCTTCTGAATAAATATTATTGGTTGATAAGATATTGGTACACACATTTTTATTTATAGAAAATCAGTTATTAAATTAATAGCAATATGTTTGTCAATATCTCTCTCATCACAAGTAATATTTTTAAAGAATTCTCAAATTCTAAATATTTATACAGATATCGAAGTAGAAAAATTAAAAAACAGCAACGCTCGATTAACACGGGCATATCTGATCCTTGGGATGCTGCTTTTTCTTGGCTAGATAACGATGTAACGATGACGACGAGACGATGACCACTATGAAGGGAACGACACGACGACAGCCAGGCTTAAGTGTCGGTGATCTCACTTTCGGGGAATGCCGTCCGTACGTTTCACCGAAGTGCATCGTTCGTTGTCGCGACAACGATATCGACCTCATATCGCCGACGTGCCGAGCCACACCGCACCAACGCCTGTCCCTCACGGGGTCGAAAATAAACGAGACTCTCTCTCTCTCTCTCTCTCTCTCTCTCTCTCTCTCTCTCTCTCTTTCTCTTTCTCTCACGGTGGCGGAGGCAATGGTGGCAGAGTGAGAAAACGGGAGAGAGAGAGAGAAAGAGAAAGAGAGACAGAACAAGCGAAATTGCGTCTCGCGCGCCGCGAAAGGAGTATCGATCGCGTTATCGCCGGCGCTCGTTCGCTCGCGTCGAATGGCCGTGAAACACGCGGCCTGTGTTTTATTCAATTCCCCGAGAGGAAGCTCGACATTCACAAAGCCTCGCGCGAATGACATAAGAGAAGAGCCAATCGAGCAGCCAACGTGAGCGCTCGCACTCGCTCGCGCGCGGGCGCGCGAGACGCGCAAAAGCGTAACAGGTCAATGCCGATATCATCGCGGCGCGACATTGACCAAGGTCCGGTTTCGATAATCCCGATAATATATATAAATCGCGCGTGCGCGTGCACTTGCCGATGATAAGCAACGCGATAACAACATAAATCTATAAAAAATAAACAATAAGTACTTTGTTAAACAAACGAATTATCGGAGCGAAGGAAAGGAGCGCGTAAAGAGCGCTCCGATCGAGAAACGTAGTAATAATATACATATATAATATAATCTCTCCTCTTTTTTCCCCTCTAATCTTTCCTCGCGACGCCGATTACGTCGGAAAACATAGGTTCCTAATCAAAAGTTATTCTATTTTGACCCCTCTATACGCTCCTCAAGTTTGGCAATAACCTTTTGAACCGCCTTGTATAAGTCTATTATGACTGTGGTAATTCCCGGCTGAAATTCGCAGAAAAATTTCGTGCCAGACGGTTGCGCAATCGACGATTACTCGCGATCGAACGACCGTCCACCTCGTTGCCGCTAATGGACGATTCTCCGTTACACGCGCGCGGCTTAATTGTTTTCCGTCGTTTCCTCAGTTAACCAATCATCCGTTATCGAGCCACCCGCGCTACCGCCAATTAATAAACCGTCGGACAAGCGGGCCGGATATGCGCTTCAATAGTTTACAATCAAGAGCACACGTCGAACAAATGTATCGGCGACGGAATCGCCGCCGATACCACAAATGTACCCAGAAACATTTCTCGCTCGCTCTCCTTTCCCTCTCTCCTCCTCGACAGGATGCGAGCGATGCGCTCGCCGTAATCCAATTAATAAACCGTAATATGTGGATCGCTTTCTCGCCTCCGTCTTGTTCCTCTCGCACTTCGTTCTCTTATGCAACTCGACGCGCGCATCGACGAGCGCGGAGCGTATTAAACAATTAAACCAAGGCTCGAGACGAACGTTGAATGTCTATATCGAGAGCGCGAGCGTGATGTCGACTAAAGTGCACTTTTTCTAAAGCGCGGAGACCTTCGCCTATATTATCCGCTCGGCTCCACCGACATATTTATATTTAATCCCGTGCGATAGACGCCTCCTCTCGCCCTCCTTTTTTTTCACGCGGCCACTTAAGGGGGTAAAATAAGACACGCGTCGCCTTAACGAACCCCACAAAGTGTTGCTTAGAGAAGAACAACGCCTTCTAGCGTGCGCTCATTCCCGCGCGCGCACCTTGCGCGCACGTCAAAAGAAGTCATCCAAACCGGTTGAGGGGGTCTAACCCGAAACCGCATTTCTCCATCCATCGCCGGACAAGGAGGGCGAGGGAGGAGGGGGAGAGAAACGGGGGGCGAGGGATGAGCGCATCGAAAATCCGGAACGACGCGCGATGCGAGGAGAGGAAGACGGTCGTAATTGAGAATTTGCTAGCCGCGGCGTTCGAGAGAACTGCCCACGCCCGCTCGATAAACAGAGGCGACCGTGGGAGTGGAGGTTTTAACGGCTTGGCAGGAGAGCGAAGAGCGGAGGGAAAAGAGAAGAGAAGAAAAAAGAGGACTCGATAAAAAATAGAAGATTCAAGGAAAACCTATATACGATCTTCGGTGCGAGAGTGAATTTCTTTAACTTCATCGTAATCTTCTGACGCGATGTTTCGATCAAGCGTAACACGATAATGATCGCAATTTCCTCGCGCTACAAGAACGGCAGTTGGGGGAAAAAAGGAAAATCCAATAAACTCGAAAAATCCTCTTAATTCGACCGTAATCGAGCGTAACCCTGACGATTGTGCGACTGATAAAATGGGTGGAACGCGCATTTCAATTACAAGGCGTAAATACAGGGATCGTTTTCCTGCTCCGATAACGGAGGGAACCCGGTCTCGGAGAAATCACACATTGCACATTCCGACGAGTTTCGATTCCTGATTAACGATATTAATTATGACTAACGCGTGGCGATCGATTACGCTGAGATTCGCGTTTACGATGAGGCTCGTCGAAGAGGAGGAGGAAAAGAGCAAATTGCCACACGGCGGAGCGTGAGAAAGAAAGAAAAAGAAAGAAAAAGAAAAAGAGAGAGAGAGAGAGAGAGAGAGAGAGAGAGAAGGCAGCGCGTGCGCGAGCGAGACATCGCTCTCTCGCATGATAGAGCAAGGTGCAATGCTCGGGCGGCGATGCACAAACAGCGTCGGGCGTCGCGGTCCGCACCAGCCAAGGTCACCCGGGTAATGTCCCGATGCCCCCTATGCAGGACAAATTCAGCCACTCGGCCGAAAGCACACTCTCGAGTCCGCTCCGACGGACGGCGGCGGCGGCGGTGGCGGGTGGCGGGCGGCGGCGCGTCGGCGGACCGGGAGGAGGCGGAGGAGGAAACCGACTCGCTCCTCTTCACCCGCTCGTTCCGCCTCCTCCCTCTGGAATCCGCTATTGAGAGGCGAGAGGGAACCCTGTGGTTAAAGCCCGGTGTAAGCGGTGGCGCGAGCGTGGCTCGTCCGCGTATGAGAGCGCGTTATGCAATGCGCCACGCCGAGCGCGAAGAAAATGCGATCGATCCGGGCTTTGATTCGTCGGAGACGACGCGCTTGATCTCTGGGTCGGTAATTTATACAGCGTTGTAAACTACTGATCGATGAAGGATGCGGTAACGCGGACAAGTATTATGCAAAATAACAGAAAGACTCAACACTCTCAAGTTCACGGTTTAGCTCCGCCGACGCGGAGCCCAAACGCTCCAGAAGCGTCATGACTGATTTTCTGAAGAAATCAGTCAAATTAAAAAAAAAAAAGACGTTATCTCAGTACGGTTTTTACGCCAGTACGTAACGAGATTGTATATCATTCGCCCAAATTTATCACGTAAACGTAAATAAACGCACAAAGGGGACTCGGTAGGGGGAAGGAAGGGTTAAGGCTCACGCATAAACGCGGCGAAAGAAATGGAGTGTCTACACGTGTTCGGCACGGTTCTTGCGCGAAAAATTGTACGACGGGACGAGTAAAAAAAAGCGCTCGCCTTTGCGTACGCGCGTCACGCACGCCCGTGCAGCGGCGCTACTTATTTTTATGACGGACGCGCTCGCGCACGCACGCTATCGCGAGCGGCTTCGTGGAATATTTTGTTTGCGGCGCATCCGTCCGCTGACGAAACCGGATGACGCTCTCGGGACTGAAAGTCAAGCGCGTCTCCAATGAAAGAGAGCACAAGGAATAATATAAAAAAATATATATGTATATATGCGTCACGTGTGCGCGTGGAATTTATCCTTATCGAACGGCGCACGGTGCGTTAAAGAACGCCGAGTGTTTAGATATCCTCGTATTAGCCTCTAATCCCAATATCTATTAAGGAGATCCTATAGTGGCAGTAATTACCGACATTTAGTTAAAAGCATACAACTTTTAATTGGCTTTACGGAATTGCAAAATTCTTTTACAGAATTAAAGTACGCACAAAAATGTAGAGGGCTAGGGTCGGTTTTACATAAAAAACAAAACAAAAATGAAAAATTTGGGCACATAATGCTGTCACTGACGACAATATTTGCTTATACAAAAATACTGCAGTTTATATATACAAAATGAGATACAAGCCCTCAAGGGAAAACATTTAAGAACAATATCATGCAATTAGAGCTTAGATTAAAAGCCTAGAAAAAAAATTGCATACTTTTAACTTTTATATGTACAAAAGCACATGCAGGTTGATATAGGATAAACAGTATTGCGTGTAGCAAGAGATTGCGCAGCGATTGAACAAGGACAAATTACTATAGTTAGACAAGGACAGATATAGAGAAAACAGGATTAGAAATGTTAACATTATCGACATCGAGGATGTTCGGCCTTCGCTATAGGATCCCCTTAAGGTTATTGAATCCTGAAATCTAATCCTCGGTATATATTTTTCAGATTAATATCCTAAATCAACCTTTAGGGCCGATTTCACAGTCTCCGATTAACTTGATCCTGCGATTAAATTCACTCTTCGTCTCTTTCTAGGGGGATAGTTAGAAAGAGATGCAGAGTGAGTTTAATCGGAGGATAACATTAATCGGAGACTGTGAAATCGGCTCTTAATATCCTACAATGTTAAGAGGATAAACTGTGTCGTAAACAAGCACGCTCAATATTCTCTTGAAGGACATGCCGGTAGAACGTGAATAGTTTTCGGAAGTTCGACCGTTAAATTCCTAGAACGTTCACATGGTTTCGGAAACCTTTGTACTCGGCACTCTTGGACGTCCCGCAACGTCACAAAGCTCTTCTCTAAAGCGGCATTAACCCATTGAAACGTAAGTTAACGGGGAAAAAAGTTTACGTGGCTTTGAGAATCTCGCCGTTTGTTTTTAACGCAAAACGCATCACACAGTCTTGGCCAGCGCCCAATTAAGCCTGTTCTTTTTGCAATATCATCTCTCGACGTATGATCGCGTCTATATGTATATCGGATACTGTATTACATATAACTTACGCGAATAATGGGCGCTGCGCAGTTTTCGGCGCGCGCGCACGCGAAAACGATTGTTCGCGCATGAGCGAATAGTTTTCCCGGAACGAATACGTCGTTTTTCGCCAAATATTTTAATTACGGCAGCGACGATCGGCTCGAATTCGCAATGACGCAACCACTCCCAGCTTTGTATTCCCAGTCGAATCGATTATTCCGCGACGCGCCGTATCAGTCGCCATTCAAGCTAATTCCAAGTAATTGATAGATTACTTTGTTTGTTTTTCCGAAACGTTCGCGCGATCTGCGCCGGCGAGTTTCGTATTAAAAAAAAATATTACGCTATTCAGAGCGTAAGCGAGCCGATATAGGCGCGAGTTATCAATGCCCGTTATCTGTCATTGATTACTTATGCAAGATATGCTATTCAACGAGACGCAGCGGCGAGTTGCGAGCTGCCAAATATAAAAATAGGTCACTTTACGACGAATCACGTTGCGTCCATCGCGAGCGCACGTACACGCGAAAATCATTTGGCGCGAGGGGCCACTTTGGTTTCTATAACGATTTCGCAAGAACCTCATCGCCTCATCGTGATATAATCTAGTTCGACGCGTGGCTTTTGTTTACCCGTTCCCGATAGGCAAAACACGGACTTTTCCATGGACACAGAGTCTATATCGCGGCGACACGTGGCAGATGATTAACTTCGGCATCATTTTCCGCGAATTTAAATGCGCTTCCTTCATAAATCAATCGCGCGATACTAATTGAAGAGCGGGAAAATCTCTCGTGTATTAAGCAGCAAGGTTGTAGTCGACATATATCCCGCTCGGCACGTGGCGTTATTATTTCGCATTATTTCGCATATATATATATACATATACATATATAACGGTCCTAAAAGAAATGTGATTTATTAGGAAACCGTGATTCGAGGTTAGAGGATGGTGATCATAAACGGCTGAAATCATCCAGTGACAGAAACAGGAGGAATCTGTCATAAAGCCCTTCACGAACTCCACCCGATTCTCCATTCCCGTCGGATGATGATCAACGATCGCCCTCGATTTACGAGGAGCTCACTGTGGGTGCAACGAAAGTTGTGTTAGGCGACGAGGTCGCACCGACCTCGAATCATTCTCATGATCCGCCCGTTGGTACTTTTACAGCACCGACAGAGGCTTCTATTGAATATCAACCGACAGTAAAACCAAGAGAAGATTCATCTTCTTCAAATGCCCAAAAAACTGAGGTTTCTGGGCAAGAGAATGAACTCATTATCGAAGATCTGGATGAGGAAATTTTGGATGTAATTGGCAAACGAGTTGCAGAAGACAGAGTGCTGGCCCCAGCTATTCCTAAAAGTATCGCTGTTCGGCTGGAAGACATTTTGAAGAAAGGTCTTCCAAAGGAAGAAAGAGAAAAGCTAATTAAGGAACATGCACCACCAAAAAATTGCGTCTTGATTGATCCTCCTAAGCTAAATGAAGAGATTAAAAGGTTTCTATAGCGGAACCGTCAAGAAAACGAGATGATCGAATCGTCGATAAACAAAAGAAAATTACTGCTTGTCTTGCCTTGATGGGTAGCTCCATAGTTGATATTATTAACAATAGCAAGACGGATAAAAGAACTCCAATATTGCCACCAGCACAAATTGCCTTAGTTGAAAAGCTCAGTGAAGCTGCACGGTTGTTGGCAGATCTTCAGAGAGATGAAACCCTGACTCGCAGAAGTCTAATTCTTGCTACCATCAATAGCCCACAGAAGGAAACATTGGAATCATCAACAGCTGATGAATGGCTTTTTGGCCAAAAATTGAATGAGCGTCTTAAGGCGGCAAAAACAATCGAACGATCGAGAAAGGACCTGAAAGCAAAACCTAAAATCTCTAAGAAGCCAAAAAACTTCAAGGCTCCGTCTCGTCGTCAGCCTTTCAAGCCCAGGACGTCGGGCGGATTCCGAAACAAGTTTTACAATCAAAATCAGTCCAACAGGAAGAACTGGGGGACTCAGAACAAGGGAGACCGTAATCCCCAATCACAAACCCCAGCACAACAGAAAAAAGCTTAGCTTTAAGGGATGTAAGTAGATTAGCTGGCAGGTTAAAAAATTACCTGAATAAGTGGAAAAACTTAACTTCCGATTCCAGAGTTTTAGATTGGATAAAGGGTTATAAAATTCCCTTTGCGAAATTAGTATTTCAAAATACAATCCCTAGGGAACCTTCATGGTCACTAAAAGAAAAAATTCAGGTTAAAGAGCACATAGATCAGTTAATTTCCAAAGGAGTTATTAGTAGGTACCATCCACAGAAGGGGCAATTTGTATCGGGTATCTTTTTAATTTTTAAACCAGATGGTTCAAGTAGATTGATTCTTAATTTTAAAAAATTAAATAAATTTATTGAAATAGACCATTTTAAAATGGAGGATTATAAAGTAGCTTGTAAATTAGTAAGTCGCAATTGTTTCATAGGTAAATTAGATCTTAAAGATGCTTATTATATGATCCCAATTGACAGAAATTATAAAAAATATTTAAGATTTTCGTTTGATGGCAATCTTTATGAATTTAATTGTTTACCCTTTGGCCTCAACACGGCTCCATATGTTTTGACGAAAATCATGAAGCCAGTAGTAGCTTATCTGAGAAATTTTACAATTTCAGCACAGGCTCGTAAATTTCTTGGTTTTATTCTAGATTCACAAAAAATGACGACGATTAGAATTGCCACTAGAAAAGAGATACAAGGTTCGTGATCAGATCAACATTTTTAAGAAATTGAAAAAATGTAAAATTTAGAGATTTTGCTCAGTTGATAGGATCCTTGGTATCATGTTGTCCAGCCATCCAAATACAGTTGGGCACATATCAAAAATCTCGAAAGAGAAAAATACTTAGCTCTTTTAAAGTCAAATGGCAATTATGATGTGAATATGCAATTGAGTTAAACTTTACAAGATGATTTCTCTTGGTGGGAGTCAAATATTTTACACAGAGTCTCGGAGTATTTCTAGTCGTGAATTCAGTTTGGTTATCTTTTCAGACGCTTTCCTCACGGGTTGGGGAGTTTCGTGCAACAACAATAGAGCTCATGGTCTCTGGAGTGAGTCCGAAAGGCTACATCACATTAATTACTTAGAGCTCTTATCAGCCTTCTTTGGGCTCAAATGTTTCGCCAAAGATCTTCAAAATTGCAATATCCTGTTAAGAATCGACAACACTACAGCGATTTTTTATATAAATCATATGGGTAGTATAAGATTCAAAAAGCTCAGTGATCTTGCGAAGACCATTTGGAAATGGTGTGAAGAACGCGAATTATTCATTTTCGCATCGTATATTGCTTCAAAGAATAACACTGAAGCAGATTTTGAATCCAGAAAATTGGATAAAGAAACGGAATTCGAATTGTCGGATGTAGCTTTTCGGAAGATCACTAGTAAATTCGGTTATCCGGACATAGACTTGTTTGCTACTAGAATTAACGCAAAATGTAAAAATTGTGTCCTGGACAAGAGATCCAGGTTCAATAGCGATCGATGCTTTTACTATAAACTGGAATAAATCCTTCTTTTATGCTTTTCTATCATTTATACTGGTTACTAGAGTCTTACAGAAAATAAGATCGGAAGGAGCGGAAGGTATAGTTGCAGTGGTACCACGATAGCCAGCACAGCCGTGGTTTCCCTTGTTCTTTTCAATGCTGGAATCGGAGGTTTTGACATTTAAGGCCGATAGTAATACCTTACTTTCACCCGATAGGGAGCCACATCCGCTTTGGAAGTCTCTTACCCTGGTGGCCGGGAAGTTATCAGGAAAGCTTTTCTGTTAAGAGGCGTTTCAAAAGAATCCATAACAATTACTATGGCTT
The DNA here is from genome assembly GCF_030848805.1 of Temnothorax longispinosus. Classification (NCBI taxonomy): domain Eukaryota; kingdom Metazoa; phylum Arthropoda; class Insecta; order Hymenoptera; family Formicidae; genus Temnothorax; species Temnothorax longispinosus. The sequence goes on from NC_092368.1 coordinate 15,565,821, forward strand.
CCTTAAGCGAGTCTTCCTTTAAGCAATATAACTGCGCATTGAAAAAATAGTGGATATTTTGTAAAGATAAGGGTTTATCCTTTTACGATGCTGAAGTAGAAGACATCGTTAAGTTTTTAACTATAAAATTTGACAACGGGGCATCTTACGAATCCCTTTACCCTTTCAGTCCCAGGCGGCGATATATTGACCACCTTTTGAGTCTTCTTTCCTTCATCGTAACTTTTAGTATAACTGCAAAAACATGCATTTTTTCTTTTTTATGTTGCTAAGGTTCAAACTTGATAATCAAGTAGCATATTTAGCAATATTGTTTATAATTTTTTTTGTTAATAACAAATTCACACCAAAAAACGCACCACTTTTTCGGTTGAATTTGATTGTAACGAAATTTGATAATTAATGTATACCTTAAAACATGGTTTCTTATGTTTTCGAGGTCGCTGATTACGAATCTGAAGTCAGATTTTCAAAATTCAAAATGGCGGATCCAATATGGCGGACGAATTTTAAAAAATCAACCGGATTCGCTTAAAACTTGTCACTCGAGGGTTTTCGGGGTCGCTAATTACGAATCTGAAATCAAATTTTCAAAATTCAAAATGGCGAATCCAATATAGCGGACAAATTTTAAAAAATCAACCGGATTCGCTTGAAACTTGTCACTCGAGGGTTTTCGGGGTCGCTAATTACGAATCTGAAATCAGATTTTCAAAATTCAAAATGGCGAATCCAATATAGCGGACGAATTTTTAAAAATCAATCCGGTTGATTTTTACAAATTCGTCCGCCATATTGGATCCGCCATTTTGAATTTTAAAAATCTGATTTCAGATTCCTAATCAGCGACCCCGAAAACCCCCGAGTAACAAGTTTCAAGAGAATCCGGTTGATTTTTACAAATTCGTCCTCCATATTAGATCCGCCATTTTGAATTTTAAAAATCTGATTTCAGATTCGTAATCAGCGACCCCGAAAACCATATACTCAATGCGTTTTGTAGATATTTGGCTATTCCCTTAATTATGGGACTGAAAGGGTTAACGGCTTAACGGCATGCGATCTGCTATTTCTCTTATCTTAGGCTCAGAAGTAGGACAAAATGAGATTATTAAAAGGTTTTTCAAAGGGTTGTCAAAATTAAGACCCCCGAAGCCTAAATATGATTCCACGTGAGATCCAAGTTTAGTTCTTGATTATTTCAGAGACTTACGAAACGAGGACTTAGCCTTAGATAACTTAAGTAAGAAATTAGTATCGTTATTAGCGTTAGTAACTGGGCAAAGAATTCAAACTTTGTCATCAATTGATATAAAAAATATAGTTACCAAAGAGAACTTGATAGAAATTAAGATTCCGGAGAGAATAAAAACCTCTAAACCCGGAAAATATCAACCGGTGTTAACTTTGCCTTGTTACCAGAAAAATTTGAACATTTGCCCAGTTAATACGCTGCAATGTTATCTCAAAAGGACAAAAGAGCTTAGAAGAGATATAACAAGTTTATTTATTTCGTTTAAAAAACCGTTTAAGAAAGCATCAACCCAGACGCTTAGCCGATGGGTAAAAGATGTTTTGCAGGAAAGTGGCATAAACACAGATATTTTCTCAGCGCATAGTACTAGGCATGCGTCTACGTCTGCGGTGAAACGCAAAGGTATTAACATTGATGTAATAAGAAAATCAGCGGGTTGGACAGAAAGATCAGCCACTTTCACAAAATTCTATGATAGACCCATCGTTCAGGACTTAAGAATATTTGGGCGAGCAATATTATATAGATAAGTAAGAAAAAGTTAAATAAAACTGTTTGATATTGCTTATTATCTATAACAAACATTTATTTTATATAATTACACAACCGTAGCCAACTTTCAACATCTACGTGTTATCTTGAGGAAGAGGCGCGAAATACAATTTAATCTGTAAGTGAAGTTCTATCATAATTGTATGAAGCGCCTCTTCCAAAAGATGGGTCCCTCTCTATACCCATATCCGACAATTTTGGATCCCGTAACTCTTAAGGCTACGGCTGAATTTTGAAAAAAATGACGGATTGGGCGCAAACACGAGAGAAGTCCCCTAGAAAGGGGAAAAACTTTTGTTTTAGCTGTAAAGATTGTGGCGCCTCGGCATAGAGTAGGGAGTGTTATCTTTCGGAAGAGGCGTTTCAAACAATTATGATAGAACTTCACTTATACAGATAAGTTTGTTTAATCATTAAATAAATCAATCATTAAATAGTATATGAATTCTAATTGCAGACGGAAAATCTCACACGTGCCAAGCGATGAACTCGTACTAAATATGTATTAATCTAACGTGGAACTATGTCATTTTACACCTGACAACGTTTAAAACATACCGATTAGTGTGATTGAAAGTCGAATTCGTTAAAAGTGAAAATTACAAATCGAAACTAAAAGCGCGATTATAATTGCAATTGTTTGCAGAAAATACATGGTTCTCGTTATTTTCGCGCATCAAAGAATGATTCATCGCACAAAATCACCTCCGCGAGAACGTTTGTAGAAAAATAACTAGAAAATATAAGAGCTAATGCACTTATACAAATACATCTGTTTTCTTCATCTCTTTTTTTCTACTTTTATCGCAGGCATAAATTCGTGCCTGTGAATTTAATTCACATCAGGCACGAATTTACATGGAAAACAAAATTTTGCCGAAAAATAACATTTCGTCGATGCAGTTCGTGCGGGCCGTAAAATACGGCATTTACAGTCCATAAAATACGCCGATCTTCACGGTCACGCGCCGCGTAAATTTTGAATGCAACTGCAATTCTGCAACGGGCGTTAAAAAACGACGTCAGCGAAAAAAAGCACGGGTTCCGAAAACACGGCACTCTCTTAAAAATCTGAAAAAAAGACACGTGTCTCTAAAATAGGATGCAAAGATTATGAAAGACAATACGCACATAAGGTAAACGTCCTAGTGGCCGGACACGTACCAGTGTCCTACTACATTAGAAAAAAATATTTACTATTTATTTGAACAATTAAAAATAAAAATAATAATTATCGTAAAAAAAACTTTAATATTTAACGATTAATTGGGAAAAAACTTATTTTTATTTTTAATTGTTCAAATAAATAGTAAATATTTTTCTCCAATGTGGTAGGACACTGGTACGTGTCCGGCCACTGGGACGTTTACTTTATATCCACGCGATACAGATCTCTAGATGAAATTTACATTACGATTGATCTTCAAATTTAGTCCTTTGTCCCTGATAAAATTGTATTACGACATTAAGTTACATAGATAGAAATTTATCTACGTATTCTCGTTTGATTTGAATTTTCTTAAAGGAATAACGTTCAAGTTTAGAAAGCAGATTCCTCGAATAAGAGAAGGTCAATATACAAACGTGCATCGTACAAATCTCGCGTTTACACGAATGTCACGAGAATGTTTGAATCAGGTTCGTTTGGCTTTCAGCACGCGATTCGTCGTCGACGGCTAACGAGATGAATCGCGCGCCAGGATCGAACGCAGATTCGTCCGCAATGAGAGAGGGATAATATTGCGCCGCGCACAACAGAGTTTATAAGTCGCGTTTCTTCGCGAGTTATTTCTGTCCCGACAATCCGATCAGATACGTTCCTCGACGTACGACGACCCCGTTCGTCGATAGGGATACACACAGTTCCTATCGACAGGCAATCCGCCCGCAATGTCACTCGATTAAAACCGATCTCTTCCTCGGTTGCGTAACGTTGTCACGACCTGACGTTGTTAAGCGTCCGGGATGCATCCAGGCGATGTATTTGACCTCCCGTAGGCACGATGTGCATTCGAGCTATCTTCGCAGGATAGCAATTTAGTTTACTCATCGAGCCGTCTCATATTCTCGTCCAACAATGGGGGATATTTATGAAACGAGAATAGAGAAAGCTCCGATTATAACATTTATATTGTATCTTAATCGGATTTGGCCTTTACAGCATTTAATTTCACATGCAATCAGGATACTTATTGTTAGTTAAGTTGGATAAAGAGAAAGTTTCCTGCTAAAATAGACACTGTTAAATTTGTATGATTGAGTTACACTCGATTTGAGTCATTTTTAACCGTTCTTATAGGTCACCACTGTCCTACTCAATATGTCGTTAATTTAACTAAACCAATAAAGTTAAAATAATACTGTTTTGTGTTAAAATAATAAATAACAAAATGTTATTTAACTCACGGTATTGGTTTAAATTTCATCCTTTGATATTTAACAGTGTAAGCTTCAAAATATCTTATTTATCAAGGTATATCCTATATATCAGAAACTGACACGAGTGATGATCTTCAGATATCCCCAGTTTGAGCCGCGACGTAACGTCGCATTGAATTCGCATTCGTTGCATCACAACTCCTCGTCCCTTTTGTCTTTCTTTGTGTTTTATTTCCTGTGGTAGGTCGATCCGGCGTTCGCGCGCGCTTCTCACGGCCACGAACCTCATCCCGCCTTCATCCCGCGTGCACGCGCTATTTCTAAACCCTCGTGTCCACGATGCTACAAATCGCCCCGAGATCTCTGACGGAGGAAGAATTAACCAATTGCATTGGTCAATTGGTCGAATTGTTTAAACGTGATTGGTCAATTCTTCCTACGTCCAAGATCTCAGAGCGATTTCTAGCATCGTGGAACACAAGGCTTAAGTGCCAAAATTTAAGGTGCCGTAGCACCGGACGCACCGACGACGGAATCGAAGTCGCGCGAGTGGGTGGTCACCCTCGGGAGCGAGCGGCGACTCCACTGCGCATATATAGTTTATATACACGCGTGTGCGTTACGTGTGCGAGCGAGGAGAGCGAGCGAGCGCGTTGCTATGGCACCAGCCCGTGCGGGCACCGCCTAGGACAGGTCAGTGACAAAGCAAGGTCACGTCAAGTGCTTCATGTAAAGGCCTTCACACACGAATCGACGGAAGACGTAAGACGTAAATCGTAAGAAAATCCACCAATCAGAGTCGACTATTCCCCTCTTCTTCCCTCTTGAAGAGGGGAATAGTCGACTCTGATTGGTGGATTTCCTTACGATTTACGTCTTACGTCTTCCGTCGATTCGTGTGTGAAGGCCTTAACATACTGTTACAATGGCGAATTTAGGTATACAGATTGGATTTAGACTTAAAAAGTTTTATGGCTTGTACAAAAGGAAAGAGTTTATAATTATTTAAAATTTTCAAATACCTCAATTTATTTCAGTAACTGTGTATAATTTATTAGACATAAATTAGACATAAAATTTCCTTATATGTTTTTATAGATTTACTTTATCATATATAGAATGTTATAAAATTTTAATAAAATAGTATAAGGATCCTCGAAATTGAAATAAGAGAAGTAATGGCTATAAGGGTCAGTGAAAAAAAATGGTGTATAATTATGGAAACGTTGTAAATGTTGTGGTGAAATGTCGTTATGTAAACAAAATTTTAAAAATTTTATTTGAATTCTGCTCTTGATATAAGTCTTCATTCAAAAAATCGTGTATGTTGACGCATTACCTTGCAGCCAGCGTCAATTCAATAAAATAGTATAAGGACCCTCGAAATTGAAAAAAGAGAAGTAAAGGCTATAAGGGTCACTTGAACTATCACAGTTCAACTGATCCTTGTAGTCTTTACTTCTCTTATTACAATTTCGAGGGTCCTTATACTGTTTTATTGAATTTACGCTGGCTGCAAGGTATGCGTCAACATACACGATTTTTTAAATTCATTTCTTCGACATTTGGATTTTACATCGTCATACTCATGAAACAATGGATAAAAGCAAGGAAGACTTACATCAAAAGCAGAATTCAAATAAGATTTTTAAAATTTTATTTACATAACGACATTGCACCACAACATTTATAACGTTTCCATAATTATACACCTTTTTTTTTCACATCATAACTCACAAGTGAAATTTAACTTCTTAACTCCTCATTTTATTACACGACTTATTAAAATTAAACTTAACGATACGCATTCTGACCCTTATAGCCTTTACTTCTCTTAAGGTGATTGGGCCATCAGAGCATGTCAAAGAAAAAAATCCGAATTAAATATATGTTATAAAAAAAACCTAAATACGCTTAAATTTGCAATTTTGAGAAGATCTGACGTCTAGTTTTTGAGATATTAAATCTCAAAGTTGGCATTTTTCATAGGTTTTATGGGAAATTGTACCGGAATCATACATTTTTCGAGAAGTTCACTCACTGTCTGTAAAGAAACAAGTTCAAAAAACTGAAAATAACATTATTTGATTCTTCTAGCACTTGTTAAGTATAAGACAAAACGACGTTGACGTGTAATAAGGCCAAAAATTCAATCAAAAGTTGATGAATCGTCGCGTTTCTTGTCGGCCTTTCGATCAGCTGTACGCGACGTGGACATGTGGCAACGCCGCCGCGCCGTGTAGTGTTTTCTTTCCACAGCACTATTCTTTTGCAAGCAAATCTCCCGTTATCGAAATTGTTTGTTACCTTCCATTATTTTTCAACATAAACACAATACATAACCTCACTCAAACACATGGCACTGGCATGATAGCTGCCTACAGCGAAGAGATGCAATGTCGCGACATTTCTCTTGTACGAATGTCAACTGAAGTCAAATCTTGAACTGTTTACATTTATCAGTAGATAAATTGATACGTCATCGAATGAAAAGTTACATTATAAAATCAATAATTATATAAGTGTCTAGAATATATCCATAAAAATGGTTTTTCTTAAAATAAATTTTAGGCCTTATATTGACTCATATGGTACATGGCCCAATCACCTTAATAAAATTTTAAAATTGCACAAACGCTTTATAATTGTCCTGTATATTGGAAGAGATCACTGTTATATGCTACGATCACGAATTTATTTTACTTGAAACTAGTACTTGGTTAGGCTAGTAGTACTTTAACGCTTCATCTGTAAACGAGATATCAGCAAAAGTATTCAGCGCAGATTTCAAAAGTTGCGCGAGCAAAAAGGCTGATACACCACAGGTGCCGATGTACCAAGTATATTAACCCTTTCGTGACGGCGGACTTTCGAGAGCTTTCGGTATGCGTCCCGATCTCGTCGCGCGCGCGTTTGCTCCCGCGACAGAGGCCTCGTTTCTCCGCCATTTGTTCCTGTAATCTGATATGTCGCGCGCGGTAGATGCGCCATGGATTAATCGTTTCCCTTTCGTGTTTGACGCTTTCTCACGCACCAGCGATAAAACCGCCTCCGCCTCACATATAACTGTATGCATTGATTCCTTTCGTACTAAATTAAAATGTTAATGTTACGTATACTAAATTAGAATTACCCTGATGCGATTATCCAGGATGTTATCTGCGACAACATCCGGATGCCCTTTGTCTCGTGGATTAAATATTTCGGGACGCTCTACCCGAGAACGGATTCGAAGAAAAAGATTCCGTCATTCCATATGCAAGGAGATTCAGCAGGATGCAACGACCCGGCGCGGCGGCCTGTCCAAGGCGATCCGGCCGGTGACGTATCGTGCGAAAAAAAAGAAATCACGGGTAACGCACCGCGCGCATCGCGCTTTCACTAAGAATAGGCAGAGCAGCGGCATCGCGGGCGCATACGAATTATCGTGTGAAAACATCGTAAACCATTCTCTCTCTCGCGGCCGCCGTTTAACCCTTTCCAGCACACACGCGTTCCTTTCGTGGGCAATCTGGATAAAAACGCGGCTCTATAAATTTTCTGGATACGATCAATCGAGAGACTGAAATCACACAAAGCTCTCTTGAATTTAGAACACCGGTGGAAAATACGAGAATTGTTTGAATAATATCGCCCCCCTCCCATTAGTAGTTGGAAAAGAATAAGGAATTCAGAACAGAAGTAAGCCAAGTAACAGAAGTTTCACAGAAGAAGAGAAACAGTTTAGTTTACGGGAGCATCGCTTTCGCAAATAATCTTCAGATACCTCCTTCTCCGAATAATTTTTGCCGGCGAAAGACTATGTAATTTTACGACGCTGTACTCAATCGCTTTCACATTCTTCCGAGTGCATTTTGCATAAAGAGGTAATACGATTCCGTAAAAGAAAAAAGAAAAGAAAAGAAAGAAAGAAAACAGTGTTACAATGTGAAAGTGACAGATGGAGAGAGGCGGTAATCGCGTGCCGTAATTTAATTAATGATCGAATGGGTAATCTCTCCCGCCAGTCTTTGTTCTCGTTTGCGCAAAATACCTCGTTTTTCTCCATCTTTCCCTGACGCTGAGAAGCGTCCGTTCTCTGATCGTTCGACGGTTACTACCATCGCTTTAATTAAATCGAGGTTCCTCCGCGAGCAAGTGCAAAGAAAAGACTGTAACGAAAAGAATAAAGAGAGAGAGAAAGAGAGAGAGAGAACGCGCGATCCGAGATACGAAAATCGCGAATAATATAGTGAATATATTAATGCGAACGGTGATATTTTTCAATACACTCTCGTCGTTGTCAGATCTCGCTTAATAGTTATTTGTGTAACAAGTGCGGGAAGTTGAGAATTGGACACGAGTGCGGAGTGGACGCACTCGCCTTCGACTCGTGCGTCCACTCCGCACTCGTGTCCAATTCTCAACTTCCCGCACTTGTTATACAAATAACTATTTCACGACAAATCGCTGGGATGGAAACAGGTCTGCGCGAAAACGAATAAAAGAAAACATCGTGGGACAAAACGGGGACGCGTGTGTCGTCGTAAGCGCGATCTTTTTTCTTTTCACAGCACCGCGAAATTAAGGCAATAACATTGTGTCGCAAACTGACGACACACCCTGTTTATCGAAGGAGGTAAAGGCCGCCACGCTTTACGCGCGATATATTTTTTTCGCTTCTTTCGCCCAACCGAAACGCAGAATGACTACGCATTTTCGCGTTCGGCGAATTACGACGATGCGGCATCAATTACGCAAATCGAGCAAACAATTTCTTACCAAGTTCTTGATTATCTTAAAATTATCAACATTGTACGCGTAAATTCCTCGAAGAGCCATTACGACACTGATAAAGACACGTTTAGTTATCTATTACCTATACCTACTTCTGCCTTATCTATTTATCTATCTGTTGTCTAATAATAGGATCTTCCCTGAGCGTCACACTTTTCGTAAATAAAAGCACGTCGCAGATGATTACATAAGGGAACTCGTGTTGTAAATTTTTGCGTTCTATTTTATCTCTGAAATCTCGTGTAAAATCCACGTGAGTGTTGCCGATGTTTCAACTATACGTGTACTTCGCGGTCTGAATTTTGTTCTTCCGAGAATCCGCTACAATTCTGTTCTCTCAGAGCTATTACTAAAACGGACCATATAATTGTTGAATGAATGTAATTACGAACGCCGTAATCTGTCACTATAAATATTCCTAAGCCATTGTTTCACACGTTACAGTCGTTATTAATATTCAATAAATGCATGGGACTTGGGACTGGGCTTTGTGCGTTAAGTTAAAGACCGTTCGGTTACAAGTTTCATACAATTTATTGAATTTATCAAAGCACTCGCATTAAGACAAAACGGAAATAAATTATCTGGTACACATAAAGATAAATGTATTTTAGGTTCTTATCGCCGCGAGCTCCATATCAGACTGACCTAAAGTAATCGGATAATAATTACTCGAAATAATTCGAATATCAAATAATATGAATATTTACCTGCTTATATACGCAGCATGAGGAAAAATTAACAATTCGCTTTCGAGCTCTTCTTGAGGATGGCCAAAGTTGCGCGAAAGGTTGAACGAACGTGAAACGAGATTCGTTAGCGAACGAATGGGGAAAGGGGGCGGGCAGATTCGAGTAAGAGTTTCTCTCTGGGGGTCATTGACAAGCGATGGATTTACGACGCGAATGAGACGCGCGATGTCTTTCGCGAGCGAAATCCCTCGGCGCGGCGCGGCGGGGCGGGCTGGCCGGATGCGGAAACCGCGCAATTATTTTCTTACGAGAAGCGCGCGGCGTCTTGCGTCACGATGTTACCTAGTGGAAAAGCGATCGGCTAACCGGCTGTCACGGAGAAAGAAGGCGGAAGCTTTCGCCTTCGCCCCGTGCGACAGCTCCCGCTTAATATTTCAAATCCGTTAGTTATGTTAGACAAAACAAAATATCGAAGGCCGGAAGGAGTAAGGATCCAAAGGGCAAACGTTTGGAAAGTCTGTACATTAATTTGGTAATATCGGAATAGCTGCGATAGCTGCTTTTGTGAAGATAACGACGATAATGTTAACGCACAGTGATTCATTGTTATGTTACCCGGAAAATAGACGACCACGCATTGCTGATTCACGAAATTTACGAAGTGAGAGTCGCCGGACGGTCATCGCCGACCGTTTCGTTGCAAATCGAGGTAAATGACCGGCGTGGCGTCTCGTCCGCGAGCTGGTTTACCCTCGTAGCGACATCGGAGAAAGTGAGCGTGAAACGGGGAAAATAATTTTCCACCTTTTGCGGAATTTCATCGCGGAGAAAACCGACGGCGCGATCGCATTTAAAGGAAACGCGACAGTATCGGTCGCATAAACGTCTTAAAAAATTGCTTAATTCAAAATTTCACAATTAATAACTTATTGACACGATACAAACTTTCAGACTGGTCGAGAACTGGCCGAGTTCCAAAAATCGCGGTTTAACGAGCTCGATCCGGTTGGCCGAATTTCGATCGTTTACAATGACGGACAAGATATCTCGACTCTCGGAACGGCGATGGCATTGATCGTCAGCGGGCCGGAAGGAAGGGGCCCTCCGACGCGAAATCGAGGTGGCTTACCTGTCCGTGACATAACGAGCGGCGGCGTCGCGGATGAGCGCCCGGTCTCGTCCCGGCATTTTCACCGGCAAATATTACGAGGTCGATTCACCGGACGACAATGATGACTCTCGCGCGAGCGCGAGCGTAACGAGCAAGGGAGAAAAAGGACGCGACACGAAAGAAGAAAGGAAGGGAGGAATCGCCGCCACCGCCGCCGCCGCGCCGGAAGAAAGACGCGGTGTGTTGCGGCCAGTGTCAGTGGCCTTGCTTTCTGCGACCCACTTTCTACCGCCGGTACCACAGGCGAGAATACCCGCGTGCGCACACGTAAAAGCGTGCGAGCGCGCGATCATGAAATGCAATGTCGCTGTCACCCCAGAGAAAAACGCTCGGCGAATTTTCACGTGACCCTCGCGACACCGCGGAAAAGATGACGAAATGTTTAAAAGAAAGAAATTCTGAATTATTTATATTATATTATTGTATGTTATGTTATTTATATTGTATTTTATTTTATTATGTATATCTCTAATTAGCAATTTTTAATCTTCAGAGATTGTGTGATAAATAGATGTAAATGTATTTTCGCACGAAAGCCATCAATTCTGATACGAGAAATTGACGCAACGCTAGAAAATGGATTCTAAAAGTATTCGTCTTTGCAAGAAAGATCATTGCCACTGTCGAGTACAAACACACAATCAATGGTATAATTCAAGGCCGTCGTTGAAATTAGCATTAACTCATTGACTAAATTCTAGTGTTTGCATACATACCGTTTCGTTGCGTTGCGCGAAACATACGTTTGTGACGAATAATCGAGTTTAATGTACGTAGTCTGTCTCACGCATTACGGTATAGCCGGTAGTAATTACAATTTAAATTAACCTAGGGGATTACAATACAAGTTAGCCCGAAGAAATTCATCGGATATCTCTCGACGTACTTCCAGGCATTAATTACGGCGGTCTCTAAGCCGATCGCCAGGCTTACGTAAGCACACAAACAGGTGGCGGTGTTATTATCGCGAACACGACTGGGGGGTTGGTGGTTATAAAATAAACATCAAAACGTGTCACGGGACGTACGATGCGATCGAGAGCCGGTAGAAAGTAAAATTAGCCCGAAAAGAGGAGAGGAGGCGTTTGCGTCGCACATATCCTGCTGTAGGTTGTTGACACCTGGCGTGTCGATGACGAGGATTGGAAAAGGTGTCGATGCTAACTCGGCATTGCATTAGCATTTCTTCGCCAACAGCCACGATCGATGTTGTAATCGAGCGGCAGCCGAGTTGATCGACTCAGAGCATCGAGAAAATTTTACGCCGGAGAAAATTATCGCATTGCGAAAAATGATCCTGCTACGTTCCAGCGACTATAGATTTATTAATCGAAAGAGTAGATAAATGGGAAATTTAAAAATCAGAGAACGGGAAAATTTTAGAGATCCCGTTTGGAGAAACAAAAAAAATCAGCGGCATTATCGCCAAGAGATAATTTAATCGGCCTAAACACTCGACTGGGTATATGCCAAATTAATCCGCTGATTTATCGCTAATTGCTTATAAAGTGTATAATTAATCGACGAGCAGTGATTTATAGAGCCGGGAACTCTCCGAATTCCCGACGCTGCGCGTTTAAATACGAGGCAAACGTGAACTACGAGGCAAATTGCGTAAGCTCCCATCGCTCGCGTTGTAATTATTCTCTGCCGCGCGCGTGCCTCGTGTGTCTTCCGGGAAGGAAGCATAAAGGATCAAAATAATCACGAGTCTTGGCTCGCGGCACTGCAACGAGACAAGACTCCGTGGATATCGTTGCTCGTCGCACGTGCTGGCGCAAGCAAGGAAAAGAGCGAGCGAGAAAGTCCGATGACAAAAACGGACGAAGGGAAAAAGAAAGGGAGGATACGCGTGTGCGCACGTGCGGGAGATAAGCGTCCATCGCGCGCGATGGACAGTGTTACGCGTGTCGCAACGCGTGTTTTCCACGCGGGCACGCGCAGGGTATAAAAGCCGTCGTCTATTATGCAGAGAAAAATTAACCGTTGGATTCAAAAAAATTCGCCAATTACCGTAAATTTATATCGACAAATACGTTCTATCTTTTTTCGGTACATCAAAGGAAAAGAATTCCATTATGTTCATTCATAAGAGCTTAGTCTGGATATACCTAACATGCAATTCCTTGTTGTTTTTTTTAACACGCGTTTAAGATGCAATTTGAGAAAATAAAGAAAGGGATAACCCGTATGTATAATACAGCATACATATAAACATATAGCACGGCCACAATGCAATACGACATACGTTATGTGCGCTTGACCGCGTATACGAGCGCACGCAAGTTCGCGCGTAACGCGCATCCGCTTTATATAGTTAGCAAAGCGCTACCGCGTGTAATAGCGTGTAATGCCGGTGCTTGTTCTTACGAGTTCGCGATTGCACAGCGCGCGTAACCCGCTCGAGTAAGTTGGTAAGAGCTCCGCTTTGTAACCGCTTTTGCGATACCGTACGACGCGCGCGTCTACGGACACCGAGACATCCGGGATCTATCAAGTTAATCTTGTTCCTCAGTAACTAATTAAAGAACCGTGGAGGAATATCCCTCGCAATGTTTCGGACGAATTCGGACCGAGTTTGGACCGGGAACCGGGAGCAAATCAGTCGTTTATAAATTATTGAGTAAAGGGAATTGACTCTAGCTCAATTTCTAATTCTCACGCATTAGCGCATTGCGCGAATCAAATCGCAAATTTAAAAGTGATCCGAGAATTTGTAAAAATTGTCTAAAATGGCGGTACCGTTTAGCCAATCGATAAATTGCATCGACGTTATTTCACGTTGGGAATAGCGTTCCGCTTGCTCGCCGCCACTATTTTAACGCGCGCACGCCCGTCACACTAAATACACCTAATTGATTCTCAATATACGTTAACGTAGATACGCACGCCTCCGTGAACGATCGCTCGTGAAAGCCAAGCTGAGCCGCCGATTAGCGGTGGCGACCGGCAGGCAGGTTAGCGTGCGTTTCGCTTTAGCGCGGAATGAGTTACATAAAAGTCGAGTCGGGACCGCGCGCGCGTTGTGGAAGGCCAATGTCCTGACCGATCAGTACGACGACGCCATTGCTCGTGTAATAAGAAATGCACCGCTCGAGCGGTTTCTCTTTCGCGGTGAACGACACACGTCCACGCTCGAAACGGATGAACACGCGTGGGTTGTTGTCGTGCGCCCTGCAATTTTTTCCTCAGAATCCTCGCGCATAATTAAATATTTCTAACACAATTAAATAAATTGCAAAGAAATTAGACAACTTGTTGTGTGGGAGTGATAAAATTATGTGTATTATTTTCAAAACAAAATAAAACGCCAATGTATGTACATATATTTAATTCATATTAAATATGTTCTTAATTAAAGTATTCTCTACTCGATGTTCTGAATTATTTATTTAAGGATTAAGAAATTGACTGAATATTATTCAATTAAACATACTTTTTCACTTATCATTCTTGAGAAGCTTTAAGTTACAAATCTCACTCGTTGATTTATAAAACCCTGAGTCGTGTGTCGGCGATCAGGAGCGATCAAGGAGGATTCCGTCGATTTTCTCGGCATCACGCAGATTAATCCGCTCGCTCGATCTCACATATCGCGAGCTGAATAGAATTGCATAGTCGGTGCACCGATGGGGAAGAGCGAATAGCGCCGACCGATTGGAGAGGAGATTGGAGAGGAGACTTTCAAATGTATACGAATGCACTTGCCGTAGAAACTTTCTTCGGAAACGGGACGAGAGCGCGCGCGAGAAAGCAACTTGCTCCCTTATAAGCGTATTTCATAACTGCTTAACGTTCCGTAACGCGCGGCAGGGTGATAACACGGGCGCCACGGCCCCCATGTTACAAGGGCCCGGGAGCCAACAAACTACACCCGTTCTCGTTGCCTGACGTAATTTCACGCTTTTCCCCACTTCTCTTGTCTTGTACGCGTAATTTGAACTTGCGGCGTAATTCTACGCGGCTTTATCTAAAACACTGCGAAAATGCAATGTCTCAGACATTATATATATATATATACTATTATTACTATTATTACTATTATTAGGAATGACTAGAGTCCACAGATTTAAAGATGTTTTTATATTACAATCACAGTTATGAATAATTCATGTGTTTTTACATTTACGAGAAAATATAAGGCATATATGTATATGTGTGACTTTTTTTTCTATTTTCGGAAGTACGGGAGAAACCGAGAATCTACAGTTATGACTCATGACGAGATGAGGATCGGATTAAGAAACTGCCGTGCATACTGTCACGTATCATCCACGATTTCAGAGATCGCGATCGGCGGGCCGGGGTCGACGAACGGCGCTGCCGGTTTCGACACATCGCTTCCGCCAATTCGGCGGAAAAATCTGTCGATTCAGGATCCTCCTGTCGCAAGTGCATGCCGGCCGATACCGTCGACTCGCGGGTCCTAACGGGGTCAACGACTTTCTCCGATTACCTGCGCACGCGCGCGACAATGTCGCTGCAATTACAGCGCGACTTGCAATTTTTGAAACGTCGCGACGGGACGATAAAAATACCGTGATATCTTTCACATTAGATAACTCGTTAGTAAGATAGCTATCGTCGACTGGCGCTTGTCGGAACGAGAAATTTTTGTTTTCTTGCTTAAAGTGTAATTTCTCCGCGCCTAAGCCTCGCGATAATAAATCAACATCGCGCCGCGTTTCCTGGTGATCAGTTAGGGCCGCGAGAATCACCTTCGTGTCTCTCCTCGATCCCGATTACGTAAATTATCGTGCGTGCCTTGGCGATCAATAGATGAGCCTCCAAGTTAGTTTCTTATACGATGTATAGGCGCGTCAAGAGAAACTTGGCGAGCCGGCGATAGTTCGCGGACGCGTTAGCGTTTCCCCACCGGCCGGCATTGCTCTAGAAATTGCAGCTGCGAACGTGGTGGTGGGACTGCTCCGGAAGAGTAAGAAAGCGGAACGGCGAGTGCCACGTTACACGTACTTGAAACTTTGTACGTGGTCCGTGACGTGTCTCCGCGATCGCATCTCTTTTTTCCCTTCCCCGATAATAATCCAAGTCGATAAACTCGATAAAGAGAAGATCCGCGATCTGTAAGGTATTATTCGGTAAGGTATTAATTTCAGGAAACTCGAGGGTCGTCCCTTGTTGCCGATGAGATAAAAATAAAAAATGAGGCTACTGCCCCGCGTGTCATGAAAATGATACTAACTGAAGCCCGGCTTGTCGGAAGGCGCTGAGCCCCGGCCATAATTTCACACTGAAACAGGGGGTGAACGATGTTGACAGGACGAGAATAACTAATGAGAAGCGAAATGCCTTACGTGCGAGGGGATCACCGTTTTCGAGCATCTGCGAGCGGAAGGCTAATTATTCTAGCCTTCGTCAGAAAACGGGAAAGAATTAATCTTGATTAAGTTAGAACTCTTGAGGGATGGCAATTTTAAGCCACCGGTATTTTTAGATGATCGAGGGCGGGATATAAAGAGTAAAAAGATGCGATTTCCCGTATCGTGATATGAAAGTTTTTCCAACGACAACGATACGCTGTTTATCACTCGAATATCGTCGATCGTTATCGGCTGCTTGCTCATTCAAGGGTTACCGCCGACTTTCTCGTACAATTTCTGCACGTTTCGCGATCGCGTGTCGAGTCCGCCTTGCAGTCCTCGAGATAATAATCTCCCCCCCCCCCCCCAATTACGAGACAGCACAAAAACCGTGTAACAACGCAGCATGTTGTCGTTGAAAATTATTTGATGTTTGGTAAATACTCGTCGCGGTTTTTAAACCTTAGATATATATTTTTAAAACTATAGGCTCTTTCAGACTTGAAATTTTGGGAGAAAATACAGGAATTAATTAACCTTGGATATTTTTAAGTCCAGCCATTCCTATAGATAAAAGAATTAAGATGCAGGAAAAATCAATTTAATGCGAGAAACTTGAAAATTTGTGAAGCTTATATAAGGTTAACTAATCCTAGACATTTCTATATATATATATTTAAAATTTTCCGAAAGAATTAAAAAATGAAAGAGAAATTAAATTTGTGCCAAAAATTTGAATCCAGACACACCGCGAGAAACTGTCGGAAACCTGTTGTTCCGTATACAGAAGTTGATTAACCCTTCCATCGTTCTCGGTTTCTCGATAACTGAAACTCGCGGAGGGCGAGGAGGCGGCATTATTATATTATCGTATGCAGACGCCATTCTTCCATAGACGAGAATAGATGCAGGCGGGCGCCATTGTTGCGTCGTGAAACGAGCGATGTGGAAGAATAACAGGAATACCTAACACACCCATTCTGCGCCTATTATGCCGGGGGGGAGTATGATTATACGCGCGCGAGCCGTGTGTCAACGTGATTCCCGTGCTAAGGCCGGGTCTACAACCAGCCCAGCGCTTAATCGAGATGTCATAAGCCGCGGGCTTATGTAATGCAGTTTTATGCTCGCGTTTCTAATCGCGCGCGCACCTACACGAGTCGTCCGTTTCGTCCCGTACGGGAGGATATCAACGCTACTTGGACTTTGACCTCGCAGTGATGTCACGAAATATGCATTTATGACAAATATACGCGAGCGCTGTCTTCACAATTTCATACATTATTCAATTCTATAACGTACCAGTACCCACCGTCCGTAAGGGATATGGCCAATCGCGAGAGCAGAGAGATTTTCATATCGTCACTACGGATCGCAATTTAACAGTAAATTTGCGCGATAAAATTAGTAATCTGGTCGTATTACGCGAGCGCGATCGGAGATTTTCGGAGAAAGATTTATATCCGCTCGTCGTTCAATCGCGTCATTAAAGCTGTATTAAGCGCAAGCGCTTTGCGAAAACATTTTAACGAGCGTCGGCGCATTGTTATGTCACCGGCGCGTAATTTATCGCGCGTGGCATTTCGCCCGTTGCGCGAGATCGCAGTGAAACAATAATCGACGGGGAGGCGGGGGGACGGAGCTAAAATCATTTACATTGACAGCGACCAGCGACCGCGGCGAACGTACCCCGCACCACGCCGCGCGAGGATTGTTCACGTGTATAACGATTACCAGGACAAATTTATAGTCGCTCATAAAACACGCGGATATACAAATGATTTATAGCGCCTCGTGAAGCGCGGAAGTCGACGACGAGCAATAATTATCGCAAAAATCGTTCGACGTGCATCGCGGCAAACGTCCGTTCCCGGCTTCGCCGATATATACGACGGCAAAAATCGGATCGTTAAGCGGGAAAAACTCGCTTCCCAAGAGGGAAGCGGAAGGGAGAGAGGGGGACGTTTCCTTCGTAACCCCGCTCAAACATTTGTCATATAGTGGCGAAGTTTCGACGCAATACACACGTAAGTTCTGACCGCCGTCGTGACTCACTGCGTGCACTTTTAGCTCTATCGATCGTGTTATCTATGCTATCCATCCCCTTCTTAGAGCAAGCGATACACCGCGTTACCCGACCGAATTACGTGGACGCGATGGACTGTCTTTGGTTGCGTCGCGAAATCGCGTCAGTCACCGACCTGATTCGCGCGTTGATTCGAGAATTCGAGGGAAGAGATAAACGAGAACGAGAAAACTCTGTAAATGACAAATCACGATCGTCCGATTTTTTTATCGGATGCGAATGTCGGAATTCTGCAATTTGTGGTAACGTAAATTCGGTGATCGTAGTGAAAATACCGTATACCGTTCCCCGTACGGTCGAACGCGATTTCCCTGCAAAACGGCCGGATCTTTTTAACGTTTGAGGAAGGTTATGGCGGGGCGTTGGTGATGACGCAAGCGGCGGCAGGCAAGACATAACCAAGCGGAGAGAAGCGGGCGAAACGGAAGAAGGGAGACGGCACCCTGGCACAGCCGCAGGACGCGGAGGGAACGCAAGGGCGAAGATATCGGAGGGAAACCGCCAGGAAGGGCGAGAGAGAGAGAGAGAGAGAGAGAGAGAGAGAGAGAGAGAGAGAGAGAAAGAGAGAGAGAAAGAGAGAGAACGGCAGGGAGGGAGGGAGAGAGGCAGGTACAGGAAAGAGGGTGTCGGGACAGAAATAGACGCCGTGGTTGCCGAGCTCTCGTGCATGAGCCTTGTGAGCGCCGCGCACAGCCTTCGAAAACGAAACGATGCACGGCAAGGATGCACGTGAAGCTCACATATCTCGCCGTTCTTTTTTTCCCCAGTTCGTTTCCAGTTTTAGCGCGCGCCGTGTAATGACGAGAGGGATAGCCTCGTCATGGAAAAACCGACTGAATATTGCTCAAAACGTTGCCTAATCCTCGTACTGACGAGTAAGATGAATCGCAGATTTGATCTGCCCATCGACCTTGAGATTTTCGAATGAGGAAGGAACGGGACCTCATTATTGAGGAAATTATGAAGCTATTTTTCAATCCGTATAAAATCAATGCCCGATATACAATTACGAAGTTACGACAAGAGTAAGGAAAAAAGTATAGTCTAAAATAAAAAAAGCAAACATTGTTATCTATAAATTTTCTTTAAAAAAAAGAAGGAAAACAATAATTCAAAATCAGAATTTAAATAGAAGAAACACTCGGCGAGGCAAATATTTTTGGTACAAAAATTTACAAACTAAATTTAAATAGAATGAAAAAATTAGACTAAATGAATAAAGCTAAATAAACAGATTGCAAGATTTGACTATAAGACTACATTTTCAGCTGCTTCGATGATCGGGTTTTCTAATGATTAAATTTTGCGATCGTATCGGCCGTTCGTCATCGATATGTCACAGATGCGGAAATCGGAGATGTAATCGCGGGAAAACGAGGCCCCACACGGGAAATATTCGAGGTAAGAATTGTTACATCAACGAGGAAGATCGCGCGAGCCGCGGATTGTGGAGATCGTCGAGGGACTCTATCGCGGTTAGAGTTTCCGAGAAAAAGGGACACGCTTGTTGATACGGGGACGCAACACACTCCGCCGCAGCCCAGACAGCCCAGGATACTGCAGCCGCGACGTTCCTATCGCGCGCTGCGGACATCCTGGATGCTGTGCTCGCGCTGCAACAGCCTCCCATATAACGCGTGTCGTTAACCTTACGCGTTGCGTTGGAAGACAACTGATAAACGCCCGCCACGTTTCATCCGCTCGTCGTTATCCTTTTCGTATATATATATATATATATATATATATATTTCTGTCGCATTTGCGAGACTAATCCCTTAATTTAACACGGTGTTAAATATAAAACTCTGTTAAATTCAAACATGCAAGATTACGATTTCAATTTTAGGAGGCTTATCACAAAATTATTTTGACATATTAATCCTCGGCAGAATTGTAATAAGTTTCTTTGATACCTCAAAATTTATACGTCTCTTAAAAATTCATTAAAATCGAAAGATTTTTGTAAAACAATGTGGATCACAGTAATAAAATACTCAAGATTTTATTTTTCGGATGTTTCATTATTAATAGCACGATTTAAAAGACTCCATCATACCTGCTGAAAATTAATAGTTTGTAACGATAGTTTACTATGGATATATTATTAAAAAGGGGTTCAACTTCAATTTTATGACATTTCAAGAAAGCTTCAGCTTATTATCTTTTCGAGGGATAACCGCGCCAAGCCAAGCGTCTCGAAGCTACGATAAGCAATGTCAGTTCGCCTGACTGGCAGACGAAGAGCATCTGTCCTTCTGTTCCCAAGACCGCGGGCGACTCTTGGCTGCTCTAGTTCCAGGGTAACCGATCCGCCGTCGTCGGTCGTTACACGGGACTCGTGCGATCATGCCGCCCAGGGATGCGCACGTGACGACGACGACGGGGAAAAGCGTGGAGGAGGCACGACGAAGAGGCGGGAGACGGAGAGGCGAGGCGAGGCGATTTCTTACCGAGCAGCCGGAGACGACGCGACGTGGCCACCGCCTCCTCTCTGGGTAACACGGTACCAGCAAGCAACGAAGTAACTAACGGTGTTTTGCCCTCGATAGCCGCCATTGTGAAACTACATATTATGACAGAGGAGCCGTCGCGTGTACCGCTTCACCACGACACACTTACCGGCGCAGCCTTAACGTCGCGTCGCAGTCGTCGCCTCACGATCGCTTCCTCTCCCTCTCGCATCACTGCAGCCGCCTCCCCGCCCCCTCGGATGTATTTGTGCATCATCCTATTCATCGTGCGACAATTTACATCGGAAATCGCTGAGGGCCTAATTTTCTACGTTGGCATCTTGAGTCTTACGAACCGTAAACCGTTGACAGCGCTCGAACGAGGGTGTCAAATCGACCGCGTGATAATCGCGAGATATTTTTGTCATACCGATATGAAGTGAACGAGAAATTCCTCAACTCAACGTCCGTCTCTCGAAGTATGTTTATGTATTCGAGTAGACGAGTCTCCCGTAAAACTTTGTGACGCCTTATACATATGTATGTGCATCGTATATTTTGAACTCAATATATGTTGAATTCATTAAAATTGTAAATTATGCATAAAACTGAGAAATCGGGGTTATAAAATCTTATACCCATATCTCGATTACTGAAATAAAAAGTAGAGAAAACAATAAATTCTTACAATTCTCCTTTTCAAAACCGTTTAATTTTAAATTGCTCGTTATTTTCTTAGGCTATATAATCAAACTTTGCACGCGCGCGTATCGTCTCATAAAAATTCCGCAGCGCAGTTCATCATCCTTATTCTCCATGAAGAAAAATAAAACCGATTAATTATGAAGCGGAGAAGTTGTGCGGCTAATAATGGACGCACTTATCGACGCGGAATACGATGATCCGATTTGCGTCGATTATTTTCGTTCGACGTTCTGCAATCGTAACGTTCAACGACATTCTTTTAATATGCAAATAGCGCGGAACATCAACTGTACCGGCGAACGTGCATCGCCGAACGACGCAATCGCATGTGTGCAGTGTTTGTCGATCGTTATCTTCGCCCGCGCCGTCTCGATGCGATATCGAGAATTTCGCAACAAAGAACGACGATCTACCGCGAAACAACGCCGGTGATTCACTATTGCGCAGAATAAACCCGCAAATCTTTCTTTAGAATCGCGTCATTCTTAATTTTAATCGCCAATGATTGATTCCCCTTCGTTAAAAGTGTAAGAGAATAATCTGGAAATTATATATAAATATTGTATAAGCTGCGGTGTACACACAAATATTACTACATTAAGCTGGGCAAATTATAATTGTATTACTAGGAATAAAACGATTAAAATTTTTGAAAGTATCACAAATGAATAAAACGCGACCTGAATGAAAAAGAGAGCGGCGTGACGCGCGCGTTTATCTCGGTTTCACGACACGATTCCGACAGGCCGGAAGAGCGCTTAATTGTCTCGTTTCACTCTCTCGCGGTGTCGAATCCAAGTTTAAAAAAAAAAGAACATTTCCCGTTACGCCGCGCGCACGCCGTATGGAAACGTAATGCGAGACGGAGCGGCGTAACGTACACCCACAGATTACTTTGCATCTCGTAACAGAGACAAATTCCCGTGCACAATACGCGGGGGCCCCCGAGGCTCCCCAGCCGATCTGCGCTCGTACGCGCGAAGGATACAAAGGGGGGCCCCGCGTACGTGGCGAACAATGATCGAGGGATGTACAGGAAATCGGTGAACGCGAGCGAACCCCCTGGATCTTCTCTTTTTTTTAGGGCAACTCCCGTTCGAAGTTTGTTATTGGGAAGACCGGCGCACCGTTTGTAAAAGAGCGATCGAGATTTCCCCGATCGACCTCAATCGATTGTATACGCCGAGCCGAGATCCCTCTGGTCGTTGCACTCTTAATGCAACGGATCTCGAGATCCTCGAGAACATATGGGTCACGATTCCAAGGAAGATCTCTTTCTCGCAACGCGAGTAGGGCGAAAATAATCGACGAGACTGATCCTACAAGAATGACCTATTTCCACATGAATGGGCGACATGGATTTTTATATATTTTCCGCCAAGGCTCTATAAAGTGTAAGATGACACTTGAAGAATTAATTTCAACTATTTATTACGTGACAAATTCGGATCTGACTGGAACTCCATGGGAAAAAATTGTGTCGCTTAAATTCTTTTTTCAATTGAACAACCTAACACATGATAATCGATCTTCCCATTCACAGACAACGCAAGTTTATTCATGGACTCGCAAGGAAACAATTTGCATTCGGGATAACATAATTACCGGAGAACACAGAGTTTCGTAAAAGAGTTATTGAAATGAAATTTAATCTATGTCAAGCATTCGGAAAGAGAGAATTAAAGCTAAATACGACAAATATTCGGAGCTTCACGATGTAGCCGATAAATTAGCGCAGATTTTCGAGAACGGCGAATTAATTGGTCGGTCGTTGCCCGAGGAGGAAATATGCGGCGGTCGGTAATTAGATTGCGCCGCTAGCATTTCGTCGGAAATGAGATTATCTCGTAACGAAGAATAAATCAGCAGATTGCCCGTACGCAAATAGCCCGACGAGCCGCGAAGATGGGTCATACAGCTGCAGATTATTAAGTTTTATCTTCGCACACAATGGCATTAAGAGCGGGGCACCAAGTTCGACGTCGAGCGAAAACAGAGAAGGGAAGAGAGAGAGAAAGAAAATGCAAAATTATTGCGCCGCCTCCGCGCGCCTCCTTGTTTCGACGAGGAACGTCGCACGCTATTCCGGAGCGGAAAAATATAAATAAGAAAATAGGGGTATACGAGATTTTATTTACTGAAGAGAATTATCCCGCGATTCTGGTGCGATATCTTTCGACGAGAACTCGCGAAGTCTGTTGCGGAACACTCCTGTAAGTTTAACATTACATCATCGAGACGTACGGTATTTGCCCGGACCACCGCCGGCTTTAAGAGGTCCTGGCTCGGTACCAGAACAACGTAAATAATAGCTAATACACATCCGTGTGTTACGTAATGGACGACCTCGAACTCAAATGTGCGATACACGTGCTCCGTTGGCCTACTTTCCCGATTCCGAAAGCTCCGCGCGACCCTCGGCTTTTCCCATTTACCAGAATCGTGGAGGATCTCAGAAACGAAGACTCGCTGCTAATCGATAAATATTTACAAAACGGAAAGATGCGTTTCGCGCTCGAAATAGATATATCTTTTATTTAAATTTCGTAATTTATTTACTTCCTTAATTTTATACAAATAAGTAATCTAACATTTCAAGAAGTTAGAATTCTTTAGTTTGATTTCCTTCTCTCTTTCGATGTTACTCGCTTACATTTAATATAAACAATACAAGACTATCAATATTTATAAGTTTCTCATAAATGTGTGAATAACTTGATGTATTTCAGATCATTCTAAATACTCGTACTTTGAGTTTACCGGTGTATATTTCACTTAATTTTCATTATTGTTTACTTCAACTTCACCGCTGGTTTCATGAATGGCACTAGGTACAACAAGAGATAAGTATATGACTCGGGTTTGCTTTTAGCTCATCGCGCAACGTGATTCGCGATAAGACGCGACGCACTCCTTCACACACACACACTCGCATCGCTGCTGCTGCTGCTGCTGCAGGAAAAGTGATAAAAGCCACCGAGTATTTCCGGTGTCGCAAAACGTCGCCGATTACCACCGATTAATGAGACGTATGAGACGCGCGTGTATCGATAAGCGACATTGTCGCGTGAAAAATAAACGATAAATTCTCACAAGGCAGCCTTATCGTCGCCTGTTATCCCGACGAATCTTATCCAACTGTGTATCGCGCCTGAATTTAATCCGACGTAAAGTTATACATTGCCAACTTTCATTCGTTACGAAAGACGCGAAATTATTGTTATTAATGTTAACAATTCTGCGCCGATCTAGCCTGGCCTAATCGATTTTAAATCCGACTTTCATTCGTTACGAAAGACACGGAATTATTGTTATTAATCTTGAATATAACCGCGCTAATCTAACTATAATCGATTTTAAATCAAAGACAGTATATAAAAATTGGATCATTGATTATCCCGATAAAAGAATAATGATGAAAAAGTAAGACACTTACAGTGATGCGGAAGATGCAGCTGCACGACGTGGACGCCTAGAGAAAAGATCTGAAAACAAATAGACAAACTCATAATCTCATAAATATCGGCAGCATTATGCAATATAGACAAAAAACATTGAACGAGAGAGAACATAGATGAAATTAAAGAATTTCTGTGACGGAAATGGTAGACTATGTTTATACGAAAGAATTAGAAAAGTGATTAATTGATAATTGATAATCGATAAACAATTGACAATTAATTTGTTATCACATTTTTTGTATTTTTATTGTACTCATCGGATATTATTGTACTTATTGTATAACACAAAGAGGAAAATAAAGGAAGTACAATCAGAGCGCGGAAAGAACGTAGGAATGAGTAATGCGATAAAAATGACGTCGAAGGCAATCAAGGGACATTTACGAATACAGCAAATTTACTCACCAGTCGTCGTCCTCGGCATCACCCCCGCCGATCGATCTCCTTGGCACTGGACACTCTAGTAGTCATTTGGTGCTAAAAAAGGGGGTTACCTGGAAAGTTTTCCGGGAGTTTTGATATTTGGCATTTTGATAGATTTCGAGGTGTTCTTTTGGAATTTTCACATTGCCACCTCGTATCTTTGCCGCTTACGCCGCCATATTGGAAAAATAGCGCCCGAAAACAGTTTTTCCACAATATCTCTTTTCCGGCTCATTTTACGATGAAAATTGTTATGTAAGAAATTAAACTAGAGGAATTTTCCTTCAATTTATGTCTGTTATTTTTTTGTAAAATAAATAGTTTCAGCGTCCGAGCGCTGCAATGTCTACTCCAACGGGTGCATTGGTGAAAAATATTCTACTATGCGTTATATGTTACATGTATTATATGTTATGTTATATGTTATCTGGGCTAAAATGCTCCAATATTTGCACAAATTGCAATAGTGACTGTGATAATATTCAAGTTCGACTACAAGACAGCGATGAAAAGGAAGAAACGAAAACTGTTTTCGGGCAACTTTATGACAAAATTGAGGCAGAAGCTGATGATATAGAAGAGATTCCTATCGCTGATTACATGGAAAAGATTCCCATCTGTGAAGTCTTGCTCGATCCTCACAACAAAAAACTCGCAGAATCTGGTCCATCAGGGACACCGAAGCGAATGAGAATGACCTAAATTATCATTAGTGCATTACATGTGAATTAGGCCTACTGGGGATACCACAGAAAAAAAAATGCGCTACATACTCTACCTTATGGTGGTGTGGAAATGTGTATTTTTCACCATACACGTGTTGAAGTAATCTTTGCGACGCTCGTACGCCAAAACTATTTATTTTACAAAAAAATGATAAGGACATAAATTATAGGAAAATTCCTCTAGTTTAATTTCTTACATAACTATTTTTATCGTAAAATGAGCCGGGAAAAAGATATTGTGGGAAAACCGTTTTTGAGCGCCATTTTTCCAATATAGCGGCGAAAGCGGCAAAGATACGAGGTGGCAAAGTAAAAATTCGAAAAGAGCACTTCAAAATTTGTTAAAATATCAAATATCAAAACTCCCGGAAAACTTTCCAGGTAAAACTACTAAATGACTGGACTACTCACCCGCGTAAACCAATCGCGGAAACAAGCGACGATATAATCCCGGCGGGTCGCAAACACTGGCGCGACAAAGCGTCAACACTCCCGGTTGTGTAATTAATACGCGCATTCGATTAACGAAGAAAATTAACGACACGGTATGCGTACACACGTTCGCGACGTATTCCGAACGAGGGGGCTGTAACCTGTTGCTCTCGGGCAATCGACAAACTCACATCGGCAGACAATTGATTGCGATGCACGTTACAGGACGCATAATTTGTACGAAGCGGAGTCGCGCGACACGCGTTTTCGGCACGCACAACCGAGTATTGCTCCGCGGGCGCTCGGGAGTAGTGGGGAGGGGAGCAAAAACCAAAAACACCGTGACGCGGCCCGTGCTACCGAATTCCCGGAACCGAGCGCCGGCCGGCCGGTAAAAAATGCGCGAGGGGTGTGTATGTACAGGATGATTTCTAGCACGAGTTTGGAAAACAATCTGGTGAAATATTCTCCGCTCCGTCGGAGAATTTGTTACTTCGCAATATCAGCATTATATTCATGATTTCGACAAATAAATGTATAATAAATATACAAATATATCTATATTATAATTTATGGCGAAACTTCCGAAAACGTCCGTGCTCAGATTTAGTTGAAACTTTGTGAACAAGTTCCTTTTAGATAAAAAACACATATACCAAAAGGATTTTTTGCGACTCCAAAGTTTAGCAACTTTTTTAACATTTTTAACTTGCTGCCTCCGCGCATACATTTTCCACCCGATGATCTTGAATTCAACATATATTGTCAAGGACACCCTCCCGAGTAACATGCAAGTGATTTTAGTCGGGGGTCATTGTTTGTTAAAAAGTTATTAACAAAAAAAGTTTGGAAAATATAGCAGCTATTTTGAGTATTGAAAGGTATAAATGACTAATAAATATGTCGAAATAGTTCACGCATACACTTTCCACGCGAACCTAGGTTCACCCCCACCCCCCGTTTTTGTAGATTAGTGACGCGCTTTAAACAGTTAAATACTGTTAAAGCGCGTCATCTAACCTCTATGTAGGTAGTATTCAATATTACAACCAAATTCAGTATTACAATGCACTGGGCAATGTGGGTGGAGTTGAGGGGTGGGCAGGGGGGCTTCGCCCTCCCGCACCCTCCCTTGGACACGCCTTCGGCGTGCCCGGGTAGAAGATGTACCTCGCACTTTATGTGGCACCTCGTTTCGCGTGGAAAATGTATAGGTACGCAGAAGCAGCAAGTTAAATGTATGCGCGAAGGCAGCAAGTTAAAAATGTTAAAAAAGTTGCTAAACTTTGGAGTCGCAAAAAATCCTTTTGGTATATGTTTTTTATCTAAAAGGAACCTATTCACAAAGTTTCACCTAAATCTGAGCACGGACGTTTTCGGAAGTACAGCCATTAATTTATATATTATAAGTGTATAGGTATATGTATACAAAAATTAGATTACTTAACCATGTTAACGGATAATTCGAGTATGTATGAAGAGGGACGTATAACGAGACGCGGATTCTCTCGGAAACAATTAATTTTGGTTGAAATATCCCGCGCTAAAAGAGTTTATTACGTTGTGCGTTGTTATTGCATCCGCGCTTGCGTTTGTATATAGGCAGTCGGGAATCTCCGCGACGAGGGGGAATAACGATTTTAGGGAGAATTTTATTCGTCGGAGATATCCGGGGCTAAATTTATCGCGCTCTATTAAACCAGCGACGCATCTCGACGACCAAGTAGGCATAACGATAATCGCGCGGTGATTCCGTTGGCATTCCTAACATTTACCTGTTGCAGGGGTTCGCGTATCTAAAGGCAAGGACTCTGTGTCAGCCATTAAGCGCTCGTCCACAATATTGGACTCTTCCGATTATGCGTATTTAGTGTATTTACTGTTCTCCATTTTATTAACCTCGCTGCGCGCGTGCCGACTCGGAACGACAATTGTTCGACAGTTCTATTGGCGGTATTGACACTTCTGGTACTTTTCGACACTCGCGCAAGACGCTCTAGACGAGGAATTTAGATTAAGGATCCACGGGAGTCGCGGAAGAGAATCGCTAACGCGCCTCACGTCATCCGTGTCGCTTTGCCAACTAATGACGCCGTGACGTCACGCGATCAAGCACCAGGGGAGTATGGATGGGAGGGCCTAAAATCTAGATCGACTCGCGACCGTTACTTTTTTCGCGGAATAATCCAATAATCGTGCGACGTCTCAAACGCTGTGCTACTCACGATGGGTCTCGAATGAAGAGATATACATATTTACGATCCATGGACACTTGTCGCAGTACTTTCAATACTTCTCCGCGTCCGTACGATACATTTGAGACGGCTTAAAGGGTCATGCCTAGTTGGAAGGGCATGATTTTCGGGGATTTTTATAAGAAAGTCAATTTATTTTTTCTTATAACAAAAAGTTGATATCAAAAGTACATATATTGAACAACATTCAGAATTTTTTTCGTTGAAAAATATTGCAAATTAAGGAAGTTACGGCCACTCCTGATTTTTCAGAGGTGTCGTGCGGTGACCACGATAACTCCAAGCCAAATTATCTGAAATCAAAAAACCAAAAAGATTCTGTTAGTATATGAATATATCTTGTTCGTGAACGAAGGATTTTTTGAAAAAATAATTTTTGACAAAATGGCGGCCGTTTTAAGGAAAAACGCTATTTTTCGGGCTCTTAATTTTTCGTTTTTCTTCAATAAAAAAAAAAAGTTTTCATTAAAAAAAAAACTCCTTCGTTCACGAACAAGATATATTCATATACTAACAGAATCTTTTTGGTTTCTTGATTTCAGATAATTTGGCTTAGAGTTATCGTGGTCACCGCACGACACCTCTGAAAAATCAGAAGTGGCCGTAACTTCCTTAATTTACAATATTTTTCAACGAAAAAAATTCTGAATATTATTCAATATATGTACTTTTAATATCAACTTTTTGTTATAAGAAAAAATAAATTGACTTTCTTATAAAAATCCCCGAAAATCATGCCCTTCCAACTAGGCAAAAGCCGCTAGATTCGCGGAAGGTTGTCGCGCGTCCTACCCCCCGCTCGCGTCGTGTGAGAAACTAATGGCAGTAATGGCGATATGGCGATGTGACGTCACACGGTCAAGTGCCACGGGGGCCGAAAATCGTAATACAGGGACTTACAATTAGCACCGTAATTCTTTTTCGGACTTAATCGCGCGACGCCCCGAACGTTGTATTACTCACTATGAATCAATGCACCCCACAAATGGAGACGTGTCTACGGCCCCAGATATTTGTCGCAGTACTTTCGATACTTCTCTACGTTCGTATGATACATTTTAGACGAGTCAAAAGGTCGCAAGACTCGCGGAAGGTGCCGCGCATCTTACCTCGCTTGCGTCGTGTAAGAAACTAATACTAATGGCGATGTGACGTCACGCAGTCAAGCGCCACGGGGGCCGAAAATCGTAATACAGGGACTTACCACCTTAATTCTTTTTCGGACTTAATCGCGCGATATCCTAAATGCTGTATTACTCATTATGTATCCCGCAAATGAAATTTGCGTGTATACGATCCCCAGATATTCGTCGCAGTACTTTCAATACTTCTTTGTGTCCAATTATATATTTTAGATGAATCAAAAAGTCGTGAGACTCGCGGATAGTAGGCTATTGTCTATGTGTTTTTAAAAGGAACTAATTCTTTAATGGAATTTTATTGACTCATACGATCATTCGATACTAAAATAAGTTAAAAAACGAAAATGCTATTAAATTAAGGAGTGCACTTCTGAGATATTAACAAAAAATATCATTTTCCATTGTTTTTGAAATATCTCGAAAACGACGTAAAATACGAAAAAAGTATAAGAGAACTTTTTTGTAGGAAATAAAATTTTGCATTAAATACGTCTATAAAAAAATTTTTTTGAGATATTGGAAACCCAAGAAATAAGATTAAAACGGAATTAAAAAATAGCGAAAATTTGGGAAAAAAATTTTTTTTTTACATTTTTGCGTACAACTTTTTTTCTAGCAGTCTAAGTGATTTTTTTGTTCTGAGATAAAAAAAATAGACATTCTAACAAAAAAAAATGCGGGGTCGAAAATATTTTTACGACCAATAGTGACCGAGATATCGTTCACGCAAGTTGAATGGTTTTAGTCGGTTTTTCAGTGTTTTGCTTTTATTTTAATTTAATGTTATTTAAACTGGTTTTTTTTACAATTACGTAACAGAAAAATATTTTTACATTAAAGCAGCGTGTCTAAAATAATCGATACTAGAAATAATTAATTATCGCGCTCGTTAAATGTTATTTTAACAGATATCTGCTTTTAAAATGCGCAAGAAACAATCGCGGCCGCCGTAAGCGGCTGCATATATCGTGCAAATAATATTACGACCGTGCGAAGAAGAGAAAGACGCAACGTTCGCGACGTAATCTCATCTCGCATATGTCAGAGATCGAACTCCGAAATTGCGAGATTGCGCTGGAGTTAAACCTCGAACGAGTGTCACGTAATGAGCGAATCAAAAGAAAGTACAGGACAGCAAAATATAACAAACGAATAACAATTACTCACCCCACGGTTGCTCCGCTGTCGCCCGATGCCTCCCAGGCCTCGTCCTCCTCTCCTCGATCCTCCTCCTCGATCCTACCGAGGTATGTCACATTCGATTACATTATTCTTTCGGATGATCGCGATCGATCTCGCTTTTCTCAACCGTCAATTTGACTCGCGTCGCGGCTTTGTGTCGTCGCACAGCTTAGGAATGAAGTTGCTCTCGCGTCGTTTTCGGAACACGGATAAAGGTAAAAAGATACAATCGAGTAATGTCCGCGCCGCGATGTGTAATTAGCGATCACAAATCACAGTCTCTATTAACGTCGTACGTTTAACTTTGTATTGAATCGTGGTTTTGTCGATCGTGGGTGTTATGTGGAGTTGACTTTAGTTTCGCGCGCGATCGATAGTGAGAAGCAATGCGTGCGAACATCGATAAATCGAGACATCGATACAATGGCATCCGCGACTACCGGCCAAGAGCGGATACGATCGTCTCTTGTCAGAACCACGAGACACACGCAGCTAGTCGGAACCATTCCTAATCCTTAATATTACATATTATATTATTCGTGAATAAAGGCATAATTATATTCTGAATCAAGAGCATTCATTACTTTGTTGTGCCTACGTACAATCACAACAGTGGGGGATATAGCTACAGTGTATTTTATAAATCGATGATTTCGGAGTTAATAAAAATCGCCTCAAGCTGCAAAGCGTCCTCGCGACGCGGACGGTTGGCTCTTGGTGAGTGACCGTGAAGTTGGCCGCGCGATTTGCGAAATTCTTTCAGCCATCTTAGCATCTATCTGTGGGACACGGGCGACACGGGTCACGGGCTTCAAGCGGATCGTATATAGTTTCGTTCCCTCCTCCGCCGTAATTCTTCCGATACCGTGTGACAAAGTACGCGGCCGCGTCGCGAGATTAATACCGGGAGTGCCGTGCAAAGTGTCGCGCGATCATAAGAGACGATATCGTTGATTTTCGCGCGTGAACGTCGCCGCGAGTCGTGAGTGAGTGTGCCGACGGAGATACGACAACGGAGCAACGGAGGAGGATCGAGGAGAGGAGGACGAGGCCTGGGGGGCATCGGGCGACAACGGGGCAACCGTAGGGTGAGTAATTGTTTAGTTATTCGTTTGTTATATTTTTCTATCCTGTGGCGGATTCCGTCACTTTCTCGAGCGCGACTTGATTCGCCCGTTACGCGATACTCGTTACTCGTTCCAAGTTTAACTCCGGCGCAATTTCGGAGTTCGATCTCCGACATGTGCGAGATACGCGAGAAAAGATTAGGTCGCGAACGTCGCGTCTCTCTCTCTCTCTCTCTTATTTGCACGGTCGTTATATTACTTGCACGATTTTTCGCGGATTAATTATGCGAACGAGTTAATACGGAAATATGCAGCCGATTGTTTCTTGCATTAACATTTTAAAATCAGATATTTGTAAAAATAACATTTTCAAAATTTAACGGGCGCGATATCAAGAGACACGGTAGAGTGTCTCGCGCCAAGTACGCGCGGTGACTCTTTTAAGCCCGGTCTACATAGGCCGCAGTTCGCAAAACGCAAGACACACGCACAGTCTACATGTCAATCTAACCTCTTTGTGTATAGAGGTTAGATTGACATGTAGACTGTGCGTGTGTCTTGCGTTTTGCGAACTGCGGCCTATGTAGACCGGGCTTAACGCGAACGCACGAGTTGCGAGTACCCGAGATTTTGATATCTCAATAACGAGTGAACAGGTCGAGTTCTGAGTAGGTTCAATCGATAGCTTGGGGTCGATTTATATAATTATTGACTTCAAGTACTGATTATCTTGGACATTGCTTTAATGTGAAAATATTTATTTGTTACAGATCAACGCAGGGTTACAACGTTACGACTCCGCTGTTGCGCATCGGCTGGTGAGTTATTTTTTTTATTTCAATATCGAGGCTTGTAAAATTGTGTTACAGATTATCCCTTTCCAAGTATTCACAGAGAATTTTCAAAGGCGAGTCACACGCGACGCAACGAATTTTATCATCTAGCAAGCAGGTTTCAATTCGTCAGCGAGCGAATCTATAAATCTCCCAATGTCTATCGTTATGCAAGCTAATTACCTCAAACGAGAACATGAATGCCGCAGGCAATAAAGCACCCGGATTAATTACAGCAGAGGTTAGTTTATTTGTAATATTCTTTTATATTTTTAATATCTTTAATGTTTTAATTTTTTTGTAAACTGTAGGACTAAATAATATATTCAATGAAGATATTTAATGAGATTAAATAATACAGAACACTTTACCGCTACATTAATTATCATTTCAAAATTTGATCATTTCTCATACATTTTATTTACGTTTGTAATATAATTTTACAAATCCAAGCCATTACGCCTGTACGTTAAACACTGGGAGATTAGATTCGCTCGCTGACGAATTAAAACCTGCTTGCGATAATGCTGAATGATAAAATTCGTTGCGTTGCGTGTGACTCGCCTTTGAAAATTCTCCGTGAATACTTGCAAAGGGATAATAAATTTCATACCGCGCACTTTGTTAGTTTGAATAGAGCGAGTTGCCTTGATGTATGGATCCTTTGTGTTAAATTGTGAGTTGCGACAAATGGATTGCGCATTGCACGTAACAGAGCAACATGAATATGAGTTATACAGTATGTCTCATCCGGTAACCATCTAACGATCTTATTCTTTCAATAACTTATGTCAAATTGTTTTACATAGTATTTTATTAAATACAGTACAGGTACAGTGTATAAAAATATTGTGTAATTATAACGGTTATTATTAATAATAACCGTTGAATATCGCGATATTATTAACGCTGCATGTTCGACGAATAAAAAGCGCACGCCGGCAGCTTTTGATCCAATAAATAACAAATCAAGCAGTAGAGGGTAGCATTTCCTTGCGGGCGACAATATCGATAAGGACTGTTGTCGACCGTGAGGTTTCAGTTGTTCATTCGCTCACCCGTTATTACAACACGTCAGGGTCTCGTGTAATCTCCGCTTCGAGCGGAGGATAGCCTTCCCGGGCGTTTTTCACGATCGCGTCGTCGTCGCCGCGACGGCCGTCCGCGACACCCAATAAGTCCCGAGTAGCCTTGAGGGCCTTGCCCCATCGACACGGACGACCGTGATCGCCCCCGGGCCCCTCAAGGTCCCCGACGGTGCAGGATGTCAACCTCGCGGGTTTCGCGATCGGCCGGTCCGATCGATAAGACGGTGTGAGTCAGCGCGTCATCGGATGACGAGGCGCAGCCTCCGCCGCATCACGCTCCTCCGCGACGAGGACGATGATTCAAAAGCGATTACCGAACGAGGCTCCGAACGCAGTTCTCACGCTACCTCGCGTGGAAGAAGAAAACCGTCGATATTGACTCGTCACGACGAGTCGATCCGCGGAAAATGACATGATACGTCATCCAGGACTGCAGCCGAAGCTCGCAGGAATTTCGTTGAGTAACCCGTGATGATGATAGAGGTGATGACTTCTACGCGATCGGGATAAGAGATAAAAAGCGCATCTGTTACGATATGTTACGAGTCGTTCTATTGTTTCCCATGATAGGTTTAAGCAGATGATATAAGTACGTCATCGATATCGTCATAATGACTCGTTCGGTGTTTGAAAGTTAATGTTTGCGTTTTAATCAGAAAGATAAGCGTGACAGAGAATCCTGTTCGCGTGTTTCGAGCGCACTTAATCAAATTAAGAAAGCTACGGCTCATTTAGGTCGTAAGTAATCCTGTCGAAGCCGCGAGAAAGTAAAATCAGCGTCGCTCGTCGTCGTGAAGAAAGAAAAGCGTCTTGATCTCGAGAGTCAGGAACAAAAAAAAAAGCCGCCTCGATCGCACGCACATAAATTTGCATCTTTGGCTTTGGTGAGCTGCATGCATGCATACGATACACATACATCCGTAAGTAGCGAAGGCTGCTTTCTCCGATCTAGGCGCTCGCTCGGGATTTCCTGTCTCTATTGCATGTGATCTTGGCGTATACGCGCGCGCGGCGCAAGTTACGCTGGCCGGAGTTACGTGGCCGCGGACACCGATTAAGCTACTCGTCGGCCGAATAGAGAAAACCTCCTTAATTTTCGTATTCCATTGTAGTAATACGCTGCGATTGCTCAACAACGCACTGCGCTGCATACGTTTTTAGTCCGCGAATCTTTTCCTCCGCGAAAACAGAACGAATCAAACTGTAGAGAAAGTATAGATTAGATCGAGTCTTCCTCTTCTTTCGAGATCTTTCGAGAATTTATATTAAATATCGACTATAAAAATTTGAATTCCTTAACTTCATTTAAGACAAATGTAAATTTTCTCAGAATTATCTTTCTCTTTGTTTCGCTTCAATATTTTAATTAACAGTTAGCTTTAAATTACTTTAGTCTTTCAATAATAGTTGAGACACAAAAATTCTGTTAACGCAGCTTGAAATAACATCTTTCAAAATTTATATTCGAAGCGAGAGTTTTCTTTCTCTTTGGCTCCCTCTGGACAATATTTAACTTAAAATATCTGTACGTAAATAGTTAAAAAAAAGTTTCTGTTAACACAAAAAGTCAATTTGAAATAAAAATCTCTCAATAACTCAGAAAGTTTTTAAATCGCGGAGAGGTTACGGCGCGTCGATTGTTGCAAAAATAGCCGTGCTTGCACAAAGATACGCCCGGCATTATTCAATCGTAGGTATGAAAAACAGCAGGGGCGTGGACGCGTCAACGACCAAATCATTGCTTTGACCTTTCGCAACGATTACAGCTCGGAGTGCCACTCGTATCTTAACTCTTTCGAACCTGCTGCGTGCGTATCGTTATGCGGTCATTTCGCAACAAGTTATTCGTTAAACGGCTTTAAATTACGCCCGCGCGTAGAAACGCGACGAGATTACCACCTCCACGATACAACCGCGGCAAATTTTTAAGTTTCTCTCGGTTGTCACGTTTCTCGTCGCGATCGCCAGCGATATATCGGATCCGCGATCCGCCTTTTCCTTTCACCCTTTCTTTATGCGTTCCCGCGAAGATGCAGAAGTTATCTCATCGTGCTTGACCCGTGCCGAACGAAATAACCCCCGCCCTCCGATAACTCGGTATCGCGGGCGATAGCGGTATTACAACAATTCCGAGCGGTTACGCGAGGAGGACGCGACTCCCCGAGGATGCACCCTCGACAAAATATTTATATTTATACGCGATGCGACAGAGAGAAAATGAGAGAAAGATCTTGCTCCCGTAATAACGCCGCCTGTTTTTCCTCCTCCGATTATTACGGCCGATAAAACAATTTCGTATACGTAGTACGTTATGTTTATTCCCGCGCGCGCGCCCGCGCGATTAAAGGCGAGATTTATTTTCGCTAGAGGCGGATGTCGACCGTTGACCTTAGGCACCGAAATCAAGGGCCGCTCCGCGCGCAACGTTCTCCATCGTAATCGGCTTCATCCTTCCTCCCTCCCCCTCTCCCTTAGCCACTCGGCGCGCGCTCTCAAATGGGTCGACTGGTACACACGCACGTAACGGCTTCGTCTTTTTATCGTACATTTCACCTTTCTACTTTGCAATCAAGCACTTTCATATTGCTTTCACTTGGCGGATGAAAGTACCGTCCGCAAGCCAAGTAGGCTCCCGTCTTTTATACTGGGTGGACGAAATGGCACATCTCGATGACACCCGTAGAAATATCGAGAATAAACGTTGCGAGCCAAGAAAACAATAAATGGAATTAAATATATTAGTGTCTTGTACTTTGCTACTTAATCCCTATCGAACGATTTGAATAAAATAAAGACGATAATGACAAGTTGTCGATCTTCTTTTTATTCAGATTAAGATTTTAGGATTCTCCATGGCACGGTGTACGCAGCTCGAGAAAAGTAGTGGTGTGCGGCCAACCTTCTGGAATCTCGCGAAGCGGCTTGTGTGGAATCGTTATTTTCGGAGCACCCAGTGTGAAACACCAACGCGCTCGCACGTTTTCGTATTTGAGATTTGGAATACGGAGGGCAGTGAACCCGAGACCGGATCTGGTCGAGAACCTTAGGCTTTATACAATCGCGATTGATGCCTCGCCTCAGTTATCACCGTTATTGCGCGAGCTCGCACGATAATTACACGGCGACGAGGACCAAGAATTAATCTCGATGTTTCAGCTGCGTCACGCGCAGCAAACGAGGAATCACACTTCCCCGCCGGGTATGTGTATACCTGCAAGGGTAAATCTCGCGCCGTTTGTCATCTCCAATTTGAGAAATCGAGTTTTATGGAGTTTATATCTCCTCGAGAATGCCCGATGTTTCAATTTGAATCCGTTCCTTACTTAAGAATGCCGCAATCTTCATCAGCGTTACGTTAAATCCTCTCCCGCGATTGTTGCGAGTTCTTGGAATGTACAAGCAACTTGAGTTTTCGAAGAATCGCATTATCAAGATCGGAAATCCCGCCTCGAGACTCGAGACTCCATCGTCGGATTGAACTCGACGACGGAAGGGTTAAAGGGGGGAAATCGCCGGACCTCGGGGCTATTTGAAACGCATTCGCACGCGCAATCTTGCGATTACACCGACATCGTCACTATTACTTTAACAGTTACACTTTCTCCTCGACGTCTCTCCACCGACGTAGTTAAGGAGAGAGCAGACCGCGAGCGTGCCGGGGAAATGATTGTTGTTGAACGAGGTGGTTATTTAAAATATGCACTCTCTCCCGTTATATTAATGATCTAACTAGCGCACGGCAGAATAGAAACGCTCTTAGATAATATTAATATTCCGTCCGCTGCACTGGCATAATGTCCGAGTCGCTTCGTTCCTCCCCCTCTTGCACGAAAATAAACCCCGTCGATATTCTTCTTTTTCATTTTTCATTAGATACTAAGAGGGAGAACAAAGTCGATTCGGTTAGGCTCGCGGCCGAAATATTTCATTTTACGTCGCTCGAATGCGATTAACCCCTTGACTCCCGATTATGAGAATTCTCGTCATTTTAAACTTTTATTGCGTTCACTGTCGCGAAAATACGTTTTCTCGTTATAAAATATTTTGTTGTAGAGCCGCTAAGTGATTTTATTATTGATGCAAAGTGTAACTAGGAGTTTTTGAGTGTGCTGAATACGATTTTTGAGTTTGATTTGCAAAATGTTGCCTCAGAAAAAAAGATATGGCTGTTAAACAAATAAATATTTTTGAATATTCTCGTCATAAGATATTTTGTTATATTAAAGTTTTACAATAAATTAATAACTGAAACAAAGTACACTTAGAAATTTTCGGGTGTGCTAAACATAATTTTGAAGTCACATTTGAAAAAAAATGTCTAAACAGTTTTACAAAAAAATTGGTCAAGTTTGACTTGAAATTCGTCATCAGCGCCATCAAAAACCCTTCTATACAAACTTTTATTAATTTTCGAGAATCTTTTGTTTTTAACATTTTAGGTCCACTCGAGAAAAATGGTGTGGCAGTCAAGGGGTTAAGTTTCACGCGAGCGTACCATGCTATGCAATCTTTTATTAACGATTTATTCGAGATGCAAGTCCGCACAGATGCGTCGTTGGCGAACGCCTGCTAATTGGGGGTGGAAAGGGGGGAGGGTCGATCGAAACGACTCTATCCCCGCCTCGACACGACGCGCGAATAAATAAAGCGTAAACCGGTATCGCACACCAGGCTTTCGAAACCTCGTCGAGAAAAGCTCGTCGAGATTGAGATACGGAGGTCCCGGCGCGGCCTTGCGCGTTAAAGACCGCGATAAGAGAGGTGATTGGCCGTGGCCGACCGCCTGCGACTTTCTTTCAGCGCTAAGGATGCCAAACAGCCGAGAGTCTAATTGTTTTCCGGCAAAAGAAAATAACGTTGCGACATGTGGTCGCGAATGAACCATCGAATGGCTCTTATATTCAACCTTGTATAATCGAATTCTTTCGCGTTTATGAATAAAAATATTATATAATTAATAAATAAGAAATTTGATTCAATTAAGAAATATTGATTAAATATTGAAAAAATGTAGCCATACGGATATGTTACAAACTTCTAAGTGGCTAAAACGACTTGATGCCTGACTAATTGCGAGAAAATTCACCTATTATAATTCGTTTTCAAAGTATTTCGGTCATAATTTATCGTTGCAATTTACGCTACACCCATTTATCGTGGAGCGCTTTATTATCTTAAAAAAGAAGTATCGCATGTTTGCTCTTGATGCGCGTATTTGGGGGGTTAATACCGTTGTTGCGCGTGCACCTCGCCGACGCATCGATGCGGTCGCGTTTAATTATCGCCGTATAATACGCATCGGGTGTTTTCTCGCACAGGGAGAGGAGACGGGATGTCATTGTTTCCCGCCGGGAGAGCAGATTTAATTATCGCAAAAGCGGTATTGTATAGGCAGCATGTACTCGCGCGCTCGTAAATCACGCCGGCCGATCTCACACGCCGCGCGCCGGCGCGGCGGGCGCGAGACTTACGTCGAAATGACACGCTACCCGCTAATGACGTGGCGCTTTCGCGGATTAAATACGTTTTTGTGCGATGCAAAAAAATTCCAAAGAAAGAGAGAGAGAGAGAGAGAGAACTGAATCTCGCTCGTAGAAGCTGCTCTTAAACTATTTATCTAACTTTCGAATATTCCGATCAGATCGCAGATTCATCGTTTATACGAGCGCGTGGCTACCGAGAAACGATTAGGAAGGAAATGAAATGCTCCCGAAGGACAGTTCCGACTACCGCGGTTGACGATTCCTTGAATAGCGTGCACAATAATGGTGCTAATAAATCTACATCTTCGTCAGCGTTTCCAGGTACGACTTGCGAGTTTATACAAAGCGATATGACTTTAATATCGCGTGATACGCACATGTTTGTACGCGTTTTTATAGATTAATACAAATTTAATTCCTCAATTTTATGATTAATTTCACAAATTTTTGAGAAAGCGGGTTATGACGCTGTTGCGCTAAATCCTTCACACGCATTTTTCGAGGGAAAGCGTTCTTTTAGTTTAAATAGATAATTTTAAATATATTTTTATTATATATAATTAATATATATTTATATACAATTAATAATAATTATGTAAATATAAAAAACTTAGTATTTTCTACTGTAAATCCAAATAAATAGTTTAAATATCTCTTATAATGTCCTGGAAGTGTCCTTCAGATTCAGCGATCCAAAAGACCCCATGGTCCCCATGTAGGGTAGACCGGGGACAAAAGTAACAGGGTACAATTGTAACATCGTGAATATTTTTTAAACTATAAAAGGTACGTGTGTATGACCGCGAGGCGAGATCCGCTAGATAGAGCGGCATTTGTTCCTTAGTTCATTGCCGCCCCTCGCGGAACGTGCACGTGTGCAGGAGAAGAAGTTACTTTTTTCCTTCCTGTGAAGTAAGTTTTCTTACGTGCATAAAATATGAAATATTTTTCTTTCTTTATGCCGAAGGTATAAGGTTTTATTTTTATATGTTTTAGTGATTATTTATGTTGATGATTTGCATAATACGATTGACTTTCATCCAGATATTTATGTAAAAAATTTACTTCGAATCATAAAATATCATTAGGGGACAATTGTAACATCAATGCCTGAGAACAGTTGTAGCGTTACAATTGTCCCCGTTGCTCGGGGACAACTTCAACTTAACCTAACCCTTTAAATATATATGATTATAAATAATCTTTCAATTGAGAAAACAGTATTATTTGTTTTTGTTTGCTATAATGTAAAAATACTGATATTGTCATGTAACAAATTATTTTATCATTAAAGTTGCATTTTTTATAGAAAATTCGTAAGATTGATTACATAAACTTACTAAATAACCATTATTTTGTTTATAGATGATGTGGTACAATCGTTCCCCTCTGCTGTTACAATTGTCCCGTGGGTTGGGACGGTTGTAACAGTATTCCTCATATTCTTTAAACAATAATAACTTTTTTCCTAGTTACATTACTGAATTCAGCACAAGAAAATTTTGTAGTCAAATAAATTCTACATCTAAAGGTACAGGTCTTTTTTACGTAGATATTATATTTTAATTGTTATAAAATCTTAAACTCAAAATGTTACTTTTGTCCCCGGTCTACCCTACTAATTTTCATGAAAATTAAAAGATTGAATGAAAACAAATTAAATGAAAACAAAAAGATTTTTGGATTAATCCACTATACTGGATTGGCTATTTTGAATTTTTCAATTCTGACTTCTGATTCGTAATCAGCGATCCGAAAAATTCCCGTGTGCAAAATTTAACAAAAATCAGTCTGATACAAAAATTCGTGACACAAAGGGTTAATGATGATTGTCTCGAGTAATCTGCAACGTTGCAATATCGCCTCTTACGTTATTTCGATGCATCGACTCATCGAGCTCCCCTTTGGCGCGCGAAAGAATAATCGCGGCGCATCCGATTCACAGTGCGTGAGGAACGCTATGTATACTTGAACTGCATACTCTTTCCGTACTTTTCAATGACGCATACCGTACGAGTACACGTGTCTGTCACGAGTTGCAGGTCGTGAGTTGCCGCGAACACGACGCGTCGCAATAAGTTTCAGTGCGCTTTGTAAGAGGCGCCGATTCCTCCGTTGTGTTTAGAAATAGTTATTGCGCATGGTCCGTGGTAATGTTGCGTATAGAACGGCGGCCACGATCCTTTTCTCCCCTTATACTAGACGCATGTAACGCATTGCACAACGGAATGACATTAAAATCAAGTAATGACGAAACGAGAGTATCGTAAATTAGAAATAATCGTAATTATTATAAATGTAAGGAAGTGAGAATTGACGCAACCGCAATTACGATTCGATCAATATCGACGCCGTTTTACCTTTCCTGTTTCAACATTACTCGAATGTTCGTTAAAAAAAACATCAAATAATTTATATATTGTCAATGAACAAACAATACTGCTCGTGTAAAAATTAGTAAAGTTTTCAGGAGAGACAAAAAACTATGCCAAAAGCGAAATTATACATCATTAAAACTCATTTGTAAGTAATATGTATAATCATTTACCCTGTAGAATGACGTGGAGCGAACAATCGAAGCCAAAAAGTGCATTCGGATTGAAATGTCACATAGGCGGTATTGTTTATTCACAGCTAAGACGCTATATTTAACGCAGACTTCTTTTTTTCCTCGGACTTGTTTTTCTACACGGCCCGAACGCCTTTCGCTTTCCATTAAGGAAGTTCCTTTCTTCTCTGCCAGTCGCTCGTTGTTTTTCATCGCTCGATAGTTTATGATTCCTCGGATCGTTGGCGTAAACAGTACACGTGTCCCCCGCGCCGCGCGCGCACGGACGCGTGCACACGCGTGTGCACGCGCGCATGCCGCGCATACGTGCGCGAAATCGCATCCGAGATAGCGACGCAGCGCACGTCGCGTCACCGCGCCGCACGCGCGCGCGTCCTTGAAAATACCGAATTCGCCCACCCGTCCGCGCCGCACCGGCGGACACGTGATATCATTATGCATGTGCGCGATCTATGCAAATCGCATTGTCGAACTTTGTATTCGCGTCCGCCGCGAATTTTCCGTCTATCCTCTGCCAATTTTTTCCCCCCCCCCCCCCTCCCGACGCCGACGCGAGCGACTCGCTTGGAGCTGCTCGGCTGAACGAGTTACAGCACGGGCGCAATTGCGATATCGCTACAACATCGCTCTACATTGTGTAACAAGAAATTACAATTTATACAAATACTTATATAAAACTGATCGTGGAAAAAACTCCCGGCCCATTGTTCCGCGAAATATAATGCGCAATAATCATCCGCGTTTGACGCACGATTAGGAAACCGTTTCCTGATAACGCGACAGCATCCTTATCCCCATTGCACATACGTGTCGATAATGCATCGATAAAAAGAAATCAGCGATACCGATTGCATGTGGATATTCATAACGCGTGAAAAAGAGGAGGAGGAAGAAGAGGAGACGCGGTGCGGCGCGGCGAGGTCGGGTTCACAAAGTTGCATAAAAAGTGAAGGTGACCGGCGGTGATTCACGGGGGCTGATGCCCTCGTTGTCTGGCATTCGGTTTACGGAGGACGGTGGCGATGGAAGAGGAGGAGGAGGAGAAGAGAAGAGCAGAAGCAGCAGCAGCAGCAACGGCAGCGGCGGCGGAGGAGAAGGAGGACGAGGAGGAAAAGGAGGAGGAAGGAGGGTCCTTGCCAACCGACCGGCCGAACCGAGAACTCCACCAAGAGAGCGGTCCGGCTCTTTGTTTTGGCTGGATCGCAGCCGACGCGATTCCGAGTAGTATCTCGCTCCGATGCGTATCTCGTTACGGGCCCGACCCCGCCGCGATCGACGCGTAAATCATTTTTTTCAACGCGACCGCGAAATCGCGTCGATTCGCCCACACGCGTGCGACCGAGAGGGGGCGAGCGGTGAGGAAATCGAGAGAGCGGGCGAGCATTGCACCTCGAATATTTTATATTGAAGAGGATCTTTTTACCTAATCGCTGTAGTGTTAAATTTATAGTTCAAATTAATACTCAACTTGAGTCATTTTTAACCATTCCTAACAGGTCGTCACTGCTCCTAGACAGCACCGTGTCCAAAATCGGGACATAGACGTCTTAAAGACATCTTTAAGACGTCTTATGATATGATGTCTGGGTACTCAGTATGTCATTAATTTAACTAAATCAATGAACTTAAAATAATACTATTTTGTGTGAAAATAATAAATTTCGACCCACATGGTAGTTAAAAATAACAAAATGTTATCTAACTCCAGGTATCGGTTTAAATTCCATCTTTTAATATTTAACAATGTAGAATTATAAAATTATTACTCTGATTCCAAGATACCGTAATGTCGTATCGAATGACGAGGATGTCGGCTGGCTGAGGCATGAAATCACAGAGTTAATTCGTAGTGATTTCAATTTAATTTTCTAACGTTCCGTCGTCGAGCTGGCCCTTGTACTTTTGGCGCAGATCGATCTTAATGTCCCTCCCACTCCGACGGAGGCACACCCCAAAGGTAGCGATTAAAATTCGTGGAATACAGACTGAGTGGAGGGATCGATAGCAGTCACTGACTGTCAGTGATTGCGCCTACTTGCATAGATAAAGATAGAACGAAATCAATGTTCGATGATATTTTAATTTATTTGACAACCATTCGAAATCTATCTTTCTTCCAGAAAGAAGATTATTATTTATTTACACATACATATTTTCATAACTAAATTAACCCTCTGATAATAAGGTCGAGGTCGGATGCGATCCACGGCTTCGTCTATTTTACACTTTTTGTTTTACTGCAATTATTTAAAGTCAGTTAATAATAAATTTATTG
Organism: Temnothorax longispinosus; assembly: GCF_030848805.1. Lineage (NCBI taxonomy): Eukaryota > Metazoa > Arthropoda > Insecta > Hymenoptera > Formicidae > Temnothorax > Temnothorax longispinosus. The sequence continues at coordinate 15,610,143 of NC_092368.1, forward strand.
CGTTTTTTTATACAAATAAACAGAGGAAGAAGTTTTATGTTATTATTTGCTCCTTTTACTCATTTGGTACATTGATTAATTGAAAAATAAACAAAACAGAGAGATTGGATCCAACCCCACCTTCCTAAATACGTTCTAAAAAGCCGCCTTGCTATTAACGTATTAAGAGTCAAAGTAAGCTTAAAACACACGAATAAATGAAACAGTAGTCGAGCGTATACCTCGATCTAATCTACTTTCTCAAAAATGCTTCGATTATTTAATTCGCCTTCTGGCTGGAGCTGGAGCTCTCCATGCATTCCCGACCTTGATCAGAAGTTTCGGCTCACTCTCCAGCCGTCATTTTCGTCGATTTCCCGGAATTGCCCAAGGAATTCCGCCACATCGGTGCGCCATCGACGAAGTGTCACTCCTGCGTGGCACTTGCGTCGCGGTCGCGCACACGACGCAATCTAATCGCGCCGCTCCGGCTCGTCCGCTCGGAGCGACGACGCTGGTGCATTCCGCGGCGCGAGGATACCGCCGCGCCGGCCGGGAGGGGAGGGGGGTCGGCACCGGGGGGAGCGTCGTCGCGCAACGCACGGTGATAGGGGGGCGAGAGTGGGGGACCGGACGGTCTGACGCAGAAGCGCGTTGGGACTTGGGAGCCGGTCGCGCGGACGATGTAGTGAGGGAGGCCGGTGAGCGCTCGGGGGTGGGGGGAGACCGTCACACATAAACCGCGTATAAACCAGGCGTAAACTTGTCCCCCCCCCCCAACCCCTTGTGCCGTCTCGCGCGACCTACGTTCACCAACGTGGCTTCACACATGCGCGCGCGCGCGAGGCAACCCCGTCCAGTCAGCCTTCTCGACATCGGATCGGAGCCAGACGACATTGGGGCCAAGACGGCGGCACGTACGGCAGTCACCGTCGAAGTCTCACGCGGTGCGCGCAGTCAGTTGTCAGCCCGGCTTCGTAGCGAGCGGACGTGTGCGTCTATACGAGAGAGTCTCGCTTCGCGCAGCGGAGCCCGCATCACACCACGTATAATATATCTTGTACACAAGATATACATACGTGTGCTCGCATATATACACGCTGTATATATACGCGTTTACGCCGTCGAGAGCTTCACGCAGTGCAACGACGCGGTACGTCGCGGATCGCTGTCACCCGCGAAGCGCGGAGTTCAAGTTCACTCGCCCGAGCGCGCGGCAGACAGACAGGCAGGCAGGCAGAAAAGCCCGTCGTCTCGCGTCGAGTCTTGCAGTGGCAGCCGATCGTTCCTTTCGGGAGTGCCTCGTCTTTCTCTCTTCCGCGAGTGCCCACTCCGCACGGACGCACTCGTACTGGTACGTTTTTTTGCGTCGAGTGCCCACGCCGGAGTAAAGTTGCCGGAGATTCGTGTTACGGGGACGACTGTTATGTCGCAGTGACAGCCGCGCGCCGCATCGCCGCAGGTTCGATGAACGGAGCATTGCCGCGTGCCGTTCCCGTTTCGACGATCGCGTCGCGATAGTTACGCCTGTGGAACCCGCGGGGAAATTGTATATTTCTGACTGTTCCGCGGTCCCCCGAAGGTCGATAGGATCGACTTGGAGATCGACGACAATCGTGGATCGCTGTTCCATCGCACACTCCGGATCGACGGAACCTTTCAAGATTGGTGAGTACCATCCTTCCTTGGCGCACGCTGGCGAAAACATTAACAAAGAGGGTCAATTGGCGGCGCGAGTTTGGACGTGAAGAACAATGGTATATTTCATGTGTCGTGTAATTAACGAGAAATTGACGGACTCTTAAAATCTCGATAAAGTTTGAAAAATACGCGCGCTGCTTTTCCGTAAAAATCGCCCGAAGCTCTCGCGTTCGCGAGATTCTCATCATCGATTCGCGACGTTAGAAGCATCTTAGAGCACGTGCTTCCGGCGCGAATGAGACGCGAGAACGGCGCGTGCGAAGCTCCGAGTCACGGTTTGACAGAACCCTATACGCTGTTAAATATTATAGGGTGAAATTGAAACTAATAATTTATTATTTTTTTCAACCACGAGTGTTGAAATTTATTATTTTCACACAAAACAGTATTATTTTAATTTCATTGATTTAATTAAATTAACGCCATATTTCTTTTTAGTAGAAGCAGTGGCTAAAAATGACTCAAATTGAGTATAATTTGACACTACGAATTTAACAGTGCATTAGCTCGCCGAGAGAGAGCTCCATTACACTCGCCTGTCAAAGATCGACTCCTCGCGATTGTCGAAGATTCGAATTACTTTGGCGTTGCAAAATGCTATTAAAAAAACCAAAATTCAAACGACGATACGAAATTCTGCAAAATATCAAATCGATCTCTTTGCTTCGTTTTATACTATAAAATATAGACCAATCAAATTAAGGAAAACGCGCCGTTGAACGGTCAGGACTGGATCTTGGCCTAATAATATTATTATTTGCGTGAGAATTTTACGTTCAAAATATAGATCGTTTTATAAGATCTGTATTTTGTCATTCTTTGCACGCGAGGCGTATTAAAGACACGCGTCCGCGCGATTTTCGCGAAACCGCCGAGTAATTGGCGATCCGAGAAGTTCGCGCACGAATGACGCAATATCGCGCTCGGCGATAACATTCGTGAACGTGATCGTCCCGGGTGCATCCATTGTCCGGCTGCGCGGTGCATATCTTATCGTCGCGATATTCGCGCGGCTGAATCACGCGGACTCTCGAATAACGCAGGTGGTAGATAAAGGCACAGTTTCGAGAAAATGCAATTAATACACGGCCGACGCGGTGACGTCACGCGCGGCCGTTTACGGGATAAAGCGTCCTCGCTTCGCGACTTACGAAAGTGCGTGCAACACGACGCGTCGTTGTTCGTCGCGTTGCGTCATCCCTCCCCGCGTTCGCGAGGGCCCGCGATAGTGGAGAGAAATAAAAAGGGGGGGGACTGAAATTTTCGCTTCACGGTTTCGGTTCCGTGCGAAACTGGAGGCGATGGAGAACGCCTTCGCGGTACCGAGTGCGTTTGCGAAATGCATCGCGATCAAGGATCAAGGTCGGATTTTATTTTTACCCTTTCGACTCCGCCGCCATCGCCGCTCGCGTCGCTCGCGCTCGGTTACGTGAGAAGAATCGATATTCTCGTCGTACGTAAGCTCTCTCTCCCTCTCTCTCTCTCTCTCTCTCTCTTTTTCTCGCCTCTTAACGGCCGATTATAATTTAAAATTAGCCGATCCCGCGGATTTGATTAATTGAGACACATTGCGGAATCGAGATACGGTTGATAACGTTTCCTCGGTCTTTGCTGTGAAGTTACACGACGATCAATCTCGTTAAGTCTTTCCACGTGGCCGCGACAGCTACGAGGAGTGATCCATCGATCGCAAGATCATCTCGCGAAACGGGAACCTCCCCTCTTTCTCTCCCTCCTTCTCTCATTACACTTCGACTCCCCTTCCCCATCGATCTCTCCTCCCACCTCGCCCACCGCGTGCCGCTATGGCTCTCTATCAAAGTGGGCCACGGCCCAATTTACGGAGCTCTCTCAACCTCGTAGCGTAAACCGTCCGTGCAATAAACTTCACGGACTCCGGCCCGAAGGGCACGCACGTGCACGTTCGCGGCATATCGCTTAGAATTAGACGTGACTGATCCGCGGAAAATCCTCAAATCCATCAAGTTGCAGAAAAACCGAGAAATCCGCGGACGCTGGTGAGAGGAGAGAGAGAGAGAGAGAGAGAGAGAGAGAGAGAGAGAGAGAGAGAGAGAGAGAGACGAAAGATGTGTGGCCGAGTCATTACTGTAATAATATAACTACCGGATATTCCAGCAATTAGATAGATAAATGAGTAAATAAGTTATGCGCAGAAAAAAAGTGTCAAATCGTTATTACGTCGAATTAACACGTTCATTGTTTCGTAGATACGCAACAACCTATAATCTTCTTATATAAGAATTTCAACTTTTTTTTCTTGGTTATTAAAATACACGAAATGACTTCATTCAAGCAAGTTTTTTTTTGCAGTATATTATAATCTTGTTTCAAGATTCCCATGTTGAAACTAAAGATATTTTTAAATCTAAAATATGTATTTTTTTGTGTACAGCTACCGATGACTTCATTTAAACAGATTTTTTTCATTTAACGTAATTTAATCTCACTTTAAAAGATTTCCACGTCGAAACTAAAAATATTTTCAAATCGAGAATATTCTTTTTTTTCGTATACATACATACAGTTGCCGATAACGTGTCGCGTACGCCGAAGTAACGGGTAAATTACATTGAGCCTTCGGATGACGGTGCGTTTATTCGACAATAGAGAGAAAATCGGGGTCGGCACTTGCGGGGCCGGACTCGACTCGGTTTCGACTCGATCGCGTGCGATCGCAATTTGCGCCGGTCGCGCCGCGGTCGCGCCGGAGGTTTCCGCGAAAGAGATCGAGTTATCTGCCGATCGATACGGATATTGTCCGGCGGGGTGTTTGCGGTCGCGTTAGAGAGCGGATTAGCGGTATCTGCGTTGCGCGGAAATGCACGTAGTCGCAGGTGTTACGTTGCAACTTGCGAGCGGTCGCAAGTGCAGCTACTGCTAGTTACGGTTCTCCCATCCGTGCACGTTAATGTGTGTGTGTGTGTGTGTGTGTGTGTGTGTGTGTGTGTGTGTGTGTGTGTGTATGGCGTACGCGCGGCCGGATATACCGGCGATATCTAGACGTATATACGTGTCGTCGCGTCTCGGACATTGTGGATTAAACGTTGCGTCATCGGCCGTTCATCGATCACCATCATGTAAATTAACAGAGAAGGAAAGAGAGAGACAACGGTGAGCGTCTTGTAAATGTTTGCGTCGCTCTATTTCTTATTTAAACGATATCGACGGCAAATCGCTATTCGGGACGAGCTCATTTCCAATTCTTGTTAAACTTCGTAGGTAAACGCGAAGAAATAGCGCCAGTCGACGAAAATATCGTGGATATCAATGTTTCAACGACCGTATCACCGCGGCAGGAATTGCGTCACGAGCGCTAATTCGAGGAGGCTTTGCCTCTCACGTCGCGGAATCGAGCGATCAAATTCCGCGACGATCGCGGTTCAGAAGCAGCTGCGACTGCGGCAGCGGCAGCGGCGGGGCGGCCGGTTTATCGATCATATTAGCAAATATCAGACTCCGTTGTTCGCCGCGATGACCTTTTCCCGCTCGTATTATGCAACGAAGGTGAATGGTCTAACATAACAGCCTGCACGTGTTGCAGTCACGTGGCGGACGGGACGGGACGGGACGGGACGGTCGCAACAACACAAGGCAAACCGACTCGCGCGAATTGCGCGAGCGTTTGCGCGTTATGTGCTAACAGTTGCATCACGCACCGCGTTATTTCTTAAGCGACTTTCACACCGCCCAAAGAATCAAGTTGCGCGCCAGAAGGCCGCACGATTTATGTGGCTACCTAAATCAAATTGCGGTACATTTTTATTGACTGCTCGTCGATTAAAGAAATTCAAGTACCGTATTTCTTAGACTTTTATCTTTTAAGGTAAAAATTTTAAAAGAGAATGCATTGCAATTTTGTAATCATTATTTATAATAGAATGCCGTGTATATGCACGAATACGCGCTACACCACATGTTACAAGAATAATCATAATTTTCGGAGCAACAGGATAAACAAATCGGTCGCTTTGTTCGGACCGGGAAAAAAAAGGGGAACGTCGATCGTGTCACGATGTTGTCATCACACGCGTATATTATGTAACGCGGATAAACGCTTAGCGCAAAGGCCTCGCTCGTTACCCGCCCGTGTCACGTGTAGCGGGAAGGTCGGGGCGCGTCGTAAGAAACGCCGCGGATCTCACGTGGATCGCGAGCCCGCCGGAACGTGAACGTGCGACATTGTGCGACAAACGCGATCGAAACCGGTAAACATCCCGGAGAACGAATCACCGCGAAATAATAAACGCGATGAAAACTATTGAAAACGCGAACGCGTGCGATTGGTACGCGATGTCTCGAAAAACGAGGGCGAATTAAGATTCCGTGGAGACTCCTTGCCCTCCCCCCCTGTAGCCGCGATAATTACGAAGCGGGGCGGTGCGTCCGGCGGCCTAAAATGTGTAGGAGCCACCACACACGCACTCGTCTCATGTAATTCGGTCTCGCTTTTGCCTGGCCTTTCCCCTTCCCCTCCCGCATCGAATCGTATCAAGCCGGCCGGGCCGCGTGACGCACGATTATGTAACGACAAAGCGTGCCTCTGTTACGCGACTATAATGCGACTATACCGGGTGTCGCCGATCAATCTGGCGCTGATTCCCGACTTCTCGTTTTTCCGGAACTTCTTATCGAGCACCGGAGTGCTCTAGGAGCCTTGGACACGCGCGCGATTACGATCTTCCTCGAGATCCGCGATCTCCCCTCCCCTCTTTCCCCCCTCGGGGATTTAATCTGCGATCTCGCGATGCAATCGGGTCGCGCGCGCGTCGTAAAATTTTCCTTTCTCGTTCCGTTGATGATCGGAGCGACGCGTTATCGCGGTCCGGTTGCATAATGAGCGGGAAACGAAATCGGAGACCGGTTCGAAATGCCTCGGCGGAGGCCGATAACGGTATCAGTGCTCGCTGTTACGTGAGCGCTGACCGCAATCGTAACACGTCGCCACCACGGTCAAAGCGCGGTCGGGTGTCGGGTGGCCCGGCATTGTGCACATGCCTTTATGTGTACTAGCGCGCGCGCGAGCGCGCGCTTAAGTTCGTCGTACCCGAACTATTTTCGGGGCGTTCGCGCGCATCCTATTCAGCGGTTTTTCTGAAACGCACGTTCTGCAAGTAATAATATCCGGCGGTCGTGCTCCCCAAGATCGTCACGCACAGACAAACGTGCCCGAGTTATTTATTATATATTATTATTATTATTATCATTATTATTATTATTATTATTATTATTATTATACGTATTCTATCCGCCGCCTCGTTATCGATTTAGTTAAAATTTTTTACATCTCGCGCTTACTCCGAGATTATCGTATAATTCCGCCGAGCTTTATTATTGCAGATCCGTAGGATCGTTTGTGATCGTAGTCAGGAGAGTGTTATTCTCTCTCCTAGATATAATAATATAATTTTAGACTTCCGTCCCGTCGCGAGATTTTCCGGCGGTCGGCCGGCCGCGGCCGGGAAATAATGTAAATAAATTTCCGGGAAGATATACACACGGGGAGCCACACACGGGTGAGAATACGTCGCGTATGCACATTGTATATAAGCCGCTTCTTCGAACGAACGCGTCAGGAGAAAAAAATAAACGCTGGCACCGGGTCAACGGATGAGTTAATCGAGATACGGCGTGATATCATGCTAATTACTCATCGAGCAACGTAATACGTCGCTAATTATTTTGTATTCTAAACTATGATACCGATTTCGTAAGCGTTGTTTATGAACGTCGCAAACCTTGTCGCAAGCGTTGTTTCCGCGGTTACAACGTCGTCAAACGACAATATTCCATTTTCATATTTATATGTATAATTTTTTTGCTATTTTATAAATATATTTGCTGTGTTTATATATAATTGTGTGCGCGCGTGCGAATATTATAATATAGTAAATATATAATAATTGCACAACTGCGTCGAGATTCTTTTCTTAAATCGACGTCGCAATGCGGAAAGTACGCCGCATTCTCGGAGAAACGGCGCCAAACGGCTCCGCGGAAAGCGCAGAACGCGCTACGATTTCGTGCTACGCATTAATCCCCGGGGCGCATTTTCCGCGCATCGGCACGTTCCCGGAAAGAGAGCGCGAGTCGCGTCGAGACGCAAATGCGACGCTTGTACCGTGCCATGATGCACGCAGCAGCGGGCCACGTGCGGGGCCGCCGCATTGCGCAACGCGCGGACGGAACACGTGCCCGCGTTATACGAACAACGCGTTCTATCTCCCTCCCGCTATTTTTCCTATCTCCTTTCCCGGCCCGGCCCGGCCATTCCCGGAAAATTAGGTGATACCGGCGGGAGAAGGGGGAGGGGAGATAAGATTTCCTCGGAAATGTCGATTGATAGTGACGACGGGGGGGGGGGAGAGATACCGCGGGGAGACGCGTGGCTCGGAGGAATTACCATCAGAGGAACGCGCAGTTGGCCGCGACGTTTCTCCTGCTAACAACAAACGACGACAACAACAAATAAATATTAATAGCGCGTGATTCGTGAAGTGATCGTGAGTGACCCCGATCTGATCTAATTTCCCCGAGACTTTCGATCTCGCTTGACGAATTCCAGCGGCCTTCTGGTTCCCGAAACTACGATAGAGATCAAGGTAGAGCGAGAAAAACACGCAGATAACGTCAATCGTTAAACCTAAAGATAGTATGGTATCTCGGGAATATTATTGCGTCGTCTAATGTCTCGAAAAGTCTTTGCGTCACGAAGAGTAAGGTACCTAAATGTACCAATGCTTGGACACGTATCTATATCCGGACATTTTTATCATTTTAGTCCCTAAATAAGTTATAATGCGAATTAAAATCAAAGAATCAAAGATAATAAAGGTTAGATTTTAAGTGTCCCAGCATTGATACATTTACCTTAACACACGTCGACCGTGGACCGGCGCGCGATTCAGTGAGCACATCATTAAATTATATCGAGCCAAGTCACCGAGAGCGCGCGACGTAGCGTCACGATGATTTTTCGATGAGGAGATCGAGTGGAGCAGTAAACGGTACGCGACGCGGCGGAGTTATGAGATTGCGCAACGGCGTCTGGTGACGTTTCGACGGAAAACCCGTGGGTGCACCCACCTACGATATGCACGCGTAACGATACGTTAGCCGGTAGCGATGATTCGGCGAAACCGATTGCGAGAAAAGCGACGCCGTTTACGTGATTCAGCCTCGTTTCTCGTTGCCGATGACGCCTCGTCCTCGCGGAAAATGCACGAAATCGTCGCCTATTGACCTACGTCACGTATCTGCCCTTGCAGCGTTCGCGCGAGCGAAAGATGAGACAGAGTGTGAGAGAGAGGTCTACATGTAGGTGCATGCGAACCTTATTATTATATACGGAATCTAGAATCGGCCGATTAATTAAGCGGTGATGCACCGCTTGGAATATATACGAAAGCGATCGATGAGATTGCGTAATGTTTCCATTTAGTTTCCACACGTTAGAATTTCATAAGCATTCCATTTCCGCGGAAGGCATCTGCATTAGCCGATAAAAATAACAGAGCAACATTTGCATGTTGACGTCACGTCGATCTATCTAAAGGCCTCGTACCCCGATTTGAATACCAGAACGCGCCTTTACGTACGTCTTCATTAATTTGTGCGTGACGCAATTGTTTCATAATCGTGGGATCATGGATCACGATGAGTGAGAGAAAGAAAAAACGATAGAGAGCGGGAGGAATGACGTTAGGAGTGTTTATCGCGTCTATTCTTTATTGCCGTTTTAAATTTGATAAGTGATGTCACTGCTTCTTCTCGACTGAAGAATTATTTCGTTAGTAGATAAGATAAACATCGTATTTGTGCGAACCTGCGGTCTATTTGTTCAAAATCACTTCCGTCCAGTAAAAGTTAATACGCGGCGCTGCCGCGCTGTTCGAACGCGAGAAGGACGGAAAGGAACCTCGCGATATGTGATCTTTCTTCCTAGATCGCGCGCGAATTCGCCGATTATTTTGCCTCCGTTGTAAGCGGAAGAACGGAACGTGATTCCCCAGCCGTAACACGTGGCGTACGTCACGCGGCGCGACGCAACGCGGCGTTTCCGCCGTTCGTGTGCGTCACGGCGCGAGTGCGACGCGAAATGCGACCTATAGCGGCCGCGGTTGTTTGCGCGATCTGCGTCGGAATTATATTAGCCGAACGACGTTAAACGCGGCGCGGTGCTTTACGCGCGCGTCGCAACCATCTCGACGATCAACAACGTTGTTTACGCGCTTAATCAGACACGTCGATGCGAGTAAACACGCCGCTTCGGCGGAATCGGCGTTTCTCCCTCGCGAAGACTTTTGACTCGAGTGGGAAGTGCCGCCTGGTCAAGCGCGCGCACGCGACAATATCAGCCCGAAATCCGCGCGTGAATCGTCGCCCGCTTCAAAATAGATCGCGCCCGCGAGATTATAGAGCAATTTACGAGTCACCGAAATAATTTCGAGCTAATTTCAAAACGCAGAAGAGAACGTCGTGTCGCGGGAGGTCGTCCGCCGTGGGCGGAAATCGCGAGTTCTCTTGGAGCACGTCCATCGGGATTTCGCAAAGTTGCGATATCAACGAGCGGAGCGTACGTTGCACGCATTCTCAAATCTATTCTTTCCTTCGTTCGATTCTTTCCCAATTGATACTTAGAGACAATTTTTCCTCGGTAAAGAAGAGCAACTCGAAATTATCTCTCTGTTATATTCGGTCAATTTTTTTTAAATTGGTGCACAGTGGATGTTGGAATTATAATTGTTTTGACGCTGGATGATCGGTTTCATTCTAACGAGCCTCGTGACTTGCGTGGGCGGCTTTCGCGGCGCGACGCGGAAAAATCGACAGGTCGGATCGAACGAAAGATAACGTGAGTCACGCGAAACTCGTCGTACGTAATTGGGCGGCTTGAATTCCAGGAGATTGCTCAATTTTCGACGGCGTTTCGTGTCCCGATAATTCATTGCTCTGTGTCGCGCGCTCTGATATATCGAGGAAACCGACCGACCGACCACCTCGACTTTCAAAGTCGGTCGGAATCGGTGTTGTAATGCGCCGGCAATCCGGCTCGCCAAGAGAACAGACCTCCAGAGATTGCATCCTTCAAACGATCCTGCGAACGCGAGCGAAGTAATCGCGGAGTCGACTCCGCCAAAAATAAGCGGTTATCGGAACGACTCGCTTTGCAAGAAACGGGTGATACATCGTCATCGCGAAGATTCTATGATTTACTTCCTTAACTATTCTATTTCCCTGCGACGTGACGCATAACGCGGTGTTGACGCGCCGCTCTTCCTTGTGTCACGCGAACACGAATTATTCGACCCAGTTGAGCGCGAGAGAGTCGTAGAATTAATGAGTCACTCCCGAACTTCTGAAAAAAAAAAAAACAGACGACGGCGAGTTGCGTAACGCCATATTAAATAACGAGCATGCGCGTCACGCCGGTGTGAGTCGTCTGATTTCCATATCAGGATCCTAGAAATCTTCGCTGCGTCGTCATAAGAGTATACTTCGAGATGGTTTTTCGTTTTGGCGTACAGTCTGCGATCGAGAGAGGTACTCCTCGTGTCAGTAAACCCGTCGGGCTCGCGGTACTGCCGGATCGTTTGTTTGCGGTTATTTTCTCCATTTGTCTCCATTTGTCTCGGTAAAAACGGGTTCAGGCCGAACGAGCGCGAACGAACGCGAACGAACGAGCTCTTTCTTTTATGCAAGAGAGGAAATGCTTTCGTCAATATAAATTTAGACTCGTTTGTACTTGCCATCCATGCAAATTCATTCCTTCGTTCGCACTCTTTAATCTGGTCTCAACTTTACCGGTCTCGTGCTTGTGTGTCGCAAGGCAAACGAGCGCGAACAAACGCGACTGAACACTGAACAGTTTGCTTTGACGAATCCGCCGCGAGCACCAGCGAGTCTGCGGAGCAAGCCTTTCGCAGCAACGGAGACTCGACTCTCATTAACGCGCCACATGCGTCTTACGACGAACGCGTAACGTACACTTCCGCGGAAATAAGCGCCGCTAGCTAGCGGCTTACATAACGTGCGTCGTTACATCCGTCGCGCGCGAAACACGCTTTATCATTTATATTGCCGCGGGAGCTAAAGTTCATCAATAGTTGCGTAACCGCGCACGAGCGGGGGTTTTACTGCCAAGATCTTACTTCCTGCGTCGACTATGATTTGATAGCGTAACGAGTATGTCTCTGAATAGAAATCCAGTATAAAGAGAATCAGGAAGCGAATAGAGAACTGTCCGATTGAGAGATCTGTTTTTTATAAAATATTCCGTCCAATCAGTGACGTAAAGAAAGTGGAATAGATAAAATTTTCTACTCACCGCGTACAAGTTTTTTTTTCTTAAAGATGATTAATGTCCATTTCTATCAATGTAGATTAGATTTAATCTCGGTTTAATTTACTTTTTATCATTTTCTAGCTCTAAGAATTAGAAAAAGATTATTAATTGGTAAAAACCGACATAAATGAAGATAATCTCACTTCATGTTTAGTTTTTTTCGTTGATGGACAGTTAGTTGTGAAATCGCCGTACAGACTTTCGGACGAAATTCAGTGCCTAAAATCGTCGGGATTTTTACGAGGTCGAGTTCGTGCACGATTATCGTAGCGACGATAAGCGATGCGGTCGACACACAACGCCGTGCCTATTACGATTAAAATATTCTCACATATGGAGCACGCCAATTTACGTAACGATACTTATCTCATCTCAGAGTGGATTTTTTAGGTCACAAATCATATGACTTATATCGACGATTAGCTTGTCGCAAAGTGATCGACGACGATTGATCCGAAAGAGAGAGAGAGAGAGAGAGAGAGAGAGAGAGAGAGAGAGAGAGAGAGAGAGAGAAGGAGGAAAAAGACACGGGAAATAAGATGTCTTTCTTGTGCATCTTCGCGGGCATAATTAGTACATTAGCGTTAATGGCCTCAAGCCGCATCGAGACTTGTACAGTATTGCAATATTGATAAATAAATATCGTAGGTCAAGCAAACGTGTGTTTTCCGCCGTTATTTATTGCGAGACGACGCGACTGCGCGACCGTTCGACATCCAGAACACGTGGATCGGCGCGGTGAACGCACGTGCGCGCGATTGCATAACCGCTCCGCGCATCCGCTGCTCGGATTAAGGCTTACGTACGTATACGAAGGCGATGCCGGCGGAGTATTTTCATCCGCGATCGCGGGTTAAAAATAAACGCGCGAGGAGTAGACGCGCTCGTTCCCGCCTCGTGGCGCTTAATCGTGAACCGATAATCGATTTGGGGACAATCCAATTATACAAGCTTGCGTCACGGTTGTCCGAAACGGTATCTCCGTGATCAAAATTGTAGAATGTTATCTCGAAGAAGCCGCCGCTAATTGGTCGATTGTCCGAAAAAAATCCGTCGTAATTCAAGTTCACCGCGATTCTTCAATCTCTTCTCGTAAAATCGTCGCGGATCGAAAAGATCAAGGAGGCCCGTTCTTGTGGAATGTCGATTGTTGCGTAAGAAGTCGCGAAATGACGACGTATCTTTTTTTTTTAATCGGCAGAGGTGAAACGAACGTTCACCGGCCGGGTTCACTGGCACCTTCGACCTTGGCGAACGTGACCTTACTCAAGGCTATTTTGCAACTTCGGACGAGAGAGGTGCGCCCGTTGGCAGAGCGAGCGCGAGTCTCTCGATCTCTCAAAATTCTTTTATCTCTGGCTGTTCTCTCCCGCGCTTTGACGTCAGAAACAGCCGCATAAATCAGTTGTCTTTGTCGCATTGAAACGTATCATTAAAAAGATTAAAAAGAAAATAGATTTGATGAATAATAATTTTCCTTCTGCATCGAAAGAAGGTTATTTCCAAATCGAAAAGCTGGATGGAGATTATATTCTTAGAAGAAAAGTTTCTGAAGAACTTTATAATTTCCATTTTTCAAAACCTAGATCCAATACAGTTTGATAATAAGCTTTCAAGATTATATAAGTATCTCTATAATTAGACTCTATAATCACTTGACACGCACGATACTGATCGCGGTAGCCTGATTGTCAGCCATTCCTTTCTTTCTCTCTCTCTCTGACGTATGTATTATCGCCGCGCGCCGTCTGGAACGCAACGCGAGTTTCGTCATCGCTGCTGTTCGCCGCGCACGCGAATTGACCCACGAGTAAAAAATCGTGCGATGATATCTCCATTTCGCCTCGATTAACTGACCGATTGCCCCTTTTCCGTTCCAGATGTACTAAGAAGACAAATTATGGTGGCAGAGTTTGTCGCCCGCCAGAGTGGATCGCCCATCAATGGTGAGACCGCGTGTCTGAACAGCAACATGCCGGCCACGCACACAATGGCCCATAGCGGCGGTCACGGCGCGCCCCACGGCGGGCCCCACGATGCCCATGGACCTCTCACGGTGCCTCTCACGCATCCCGGCCATCACGGCGGACCGCCGGCCGCGATTCAGCAGCAGCATCAGCATCAACCGCAGCAGCAACTGTCGCCGCAGCAACAACAGCAGCAGCAGCCTCAACCGCCGCATCTTCATCACCATCATCAGGCCCAGCAGCCGCAGCCGCAGCCGCAGCAGCAGCAACAGCAACAGCAACATCATCACGATGGTGCGCCGCAGCATCCCGATAACTTCTCGCCCAACTTCGACATACGAAAGGAGCTGTTCTCGCAGCGCAAACAACGCGAGTTCATCCCGGACAATAAGAAGGACGACAGCTACTGGGACCGTCGCAGGCGCAACAACGAGGCCGCCAAGCGGTCGCGCGAGAAGCGTCGCTTCAACGACATGGTCCTGGAGCAACGGGTGATGGAGCTCAGCAAGGAGAATCACATTCTCAAGGCGCAGCTCGAGGCGATACGCGATAAGTTCGGCATCTGCGGCGAGTCTGTCATCAACACGGAACACGTGCTGGCCGCGCTGCCGACGGAACCCCCGATCAGCGTGAAACGCGCGAAGATACCGCCTTCGGCGGCGCTTCTCTACGCGCGCACGCCGAGCCCGGTGCACATGTCGGTGATCCATCAGCCGGTGAGCGGCGCCCGTTCGCCCAGATCGCCGGCCCAGCTCTACGTGCCCGAAACGACCGCTTACCCGGAGACCGAGAGCTTCCAGTACCCGTACTCGCACCCGGCGATGCACCACCTGGACACCACGAGCGCGCTGAACCTGTCGTCGCGCGGCCGCCGGGCGCAATCACCGTTCGAGCTGTCGTCGGGCAGCGGCGACGAGGCCGGTCCCCAGATAATCGTGGGCTCCCAGAACAACCCGGCCGTCAACAACAGTCTGCCTCACAAGCTCAGGCACAAGTCGCGCATCGGCGACAAGGACGCCGCGAGCGCGCTTCTCGCGCTTCAGGGAATCAAGCAGGAGCCGGGACCGCGAGCGTCGCCGCCCTGGGACGAGGGTTCCAGCGACGAGCGCGACTCCGGCATCTCGTTAGGCGCCGAGTGGACCGGTCCGACCGTCACCGCGGTCACGGAGAGCGATCGGGAGGTGAAGATGAAGCTGGACCGTCTCGCGTCTGAGGTCGCGTCCCTGCAATCGATATTCCGCCTTGGGAAACCCGTCGCGGCAGCGGCAGCGGCGGCGGCCGCGGCGGCGGACAGCCTGGTGACGGGTCACTCCGTCGCCACGGTCAACGGACCGTGAAGGACACGGTCTCCCTTCCTTTGCGGGTCACTGCGAGTCCTCCTCCCCTCGGCCGGATGTCGGGGTCCTTGGAAATTGGACATGGAGACGTCGTCTGGAGGACGCGTGGGAAGAACGACGAATCCTTAGATCGTCGCGCCGAGCTGAGCGTCGTGTACGCGATCGATCGTAAAGGATTTTGTAAAATAAAATTCGTGTTTATTTAAAGGATGAAGAGCGCGCAAAGAGTTCTCGCGTGCACCGGTGCAACGACAGCAGACGTGTAGCAGCCGCTTGTTCGTCCCGCGATTCGCCGATATATGAAATAAGAATAGAATACTCGTGAGTCTCTCGCGAGTAATTCGCGATTACCGATTGCTATCGATCTGCTTGTTGCACGAGAGTCATCGATAACGAAAAAAAAACTTTAATCCTTCAACCCGTAGACTATACCTCCCCGGAACGCGAGGCTTCCTCTTCGATAAAACTTATAACTTATTGTGATACGCGAGAGATATCAGTTTGCGCCGTTTTGGAAACGAATCCCCCCTCCGATGGATTCGACGGCTACCGGTCGAAGGGTTAAAGGCGTTCTCCACTCTTGGTTCCGAAGCGAAGTGGAGTTAGGAGTTAAGAGCCGAATGCGATACCTTGTAGCGCTGTAAGTTACGTTGTAAAACTCCCGTAGGCTAATCGTTCTTCTATTATTACCATTATCGTTAACTAGAGAGCTTTGTCGATTCGGGTAAACGTGTCGCGGCGAGTCGGGCCGAGCGTACACTGCAAATCCAAGTGTTATTTTCGCTGGAGCTCTTCTCAAACATTTCTCACCGTTTTAAATTAAACGTGTTAAATGACGTAATTTAACACGTAAGAAACATGCAAAAGGAGCTTCAGTCAAATGTGTCATTTTTAAACGTTTATGCGCGTAAAAATAACTTAGATTTGCAGTATAATCGGCGCGATCAGGTGAACGAAGCACCGCGATCTGTATTAAATGGAGCATTATATATTACACGCGAGTTACTCCCCCGATTGATGATTGGTCGCGCAACCGGCTATCTCACTACCATCGGATATCCATAATACGATTCATTCCCGTGTACGAAACAGGGATTACTTCTTCCTCCTCTTCTTTTTTTCTTCTTCGCGTCATTGTCATTATCATCGTTACTTTTTTTTTCCTATTCGCGATCACGTGACGATCTCGCGCAGTGGAGCTTCGAGGCGTAGCTTTAATTCGCGCCCTCGAGTCACTTAATTTATTCGCCTTCGTTAATCTTATATACCTGCACGATCGTTGTTAATTATCGAAAACTTTCGGAAGCGATATCTACTTTGCTCGAAACTTTGGAAATTCGGTTCGCTGGTACATTCGTTACGAATTCGCTTCTTTATTTATTGCCTCTTCCGTCGCATCTCTCGAAATCCCACACCGAAACTTGGACGAAGCTCCGCGAGTTTCTCGGATCCCTTTTCCTTTTGTTCTTCTTCGTTCCCTCGAACGTTTCCCAGGTCCGAATCACTGGCTGGTTAATCCGGACTAGATTGCGGGAAGGGGAGAGAATCGCGAGGCAACGTCTCCTCGGCACTCATGCCAAAATTTCTCACGACTTTTGCGCGACTGTCCGTTGTCTCCTTTTTTTTATACTTTTGCTATCGAATCCATCCTACGGTCGTGGCGAGTGTCTGTATATATGTACATGTATAAAGAAAGAAACGAAAGTGCATCTGTGTTACAAAACGCCGGACGAGAAACGCTAACTTTGATGTATGTACAATCGCCGCGGAAAGTCCTCTCGGAAGGCGGAAATTTAGCGCGTATTGAAGTATTAAGCGAGCCTATAGGTGTATGTAATATATATTTACATAGCATATACTTGCAAGAAATATATATATATTATATTCATATTATATATATATATATATATTTGTCAAATTTATGTATTTTTCGATATCATTGAAACGAACTGTAACGCACGTGCAGTGCTTGATTGTGCCGTTGCCGATTCGAAGGTGCGAGAGATTACGTTATATTGTAACAATAAGACCGGCCGAGACATCGAAATCGCGTTATCGGCGCGGAACCAAAGTGTGATTTTTCTCGAAGGTGCGAAAGGAAGGAAAACGAGGAATATTTATCCGACGATGATGGAGCGATCGAAGTCGGTGACGTGGAGAGAGGACCGGCGTCGATGTACTTTGCTGATCATTGTCCCCGCTCGATCAACCATTCGTTTCTTACCACATGTGATAACGCTAAGAGCGATAGAGACGCGAATCGATGTGAACCCGGGAGCAACCGTAAATAGCGAGAAGGCATCTCTATTTATTGTACACTAATCGCCTATGTTATATACGGCGGGGCGTGCGGCGACGACGACGACGAGGAAATTGGAGCGTTGGAATCGCTGCAGGCGGCGGTGTTTCGGGTGTCCCCTCTCGCGAGGCAATCCGTCGCGTCTCTCGCGGACAAGATCTCGTCTTTATTCCTCTTGCCCCCGTATTTTTTTATGTTACTCTCCTCCCCCAGCGTGAATGTTCCATATTTTGTACGGTATGCTTGGAAATACCGCGGCCAGCGACGGTATTGCGCGAGGGGCCTCGACCACCGCCCGAATTTTTAACTTTTCTGATGGTTGTCTGACCGAGCGGACAGAACGCAAACGTTGATTAACGCGTCTCAATAGTAACGTAAATATAGCAATAAAACGTTTCGAGTCGTCGTCGCCGAGCTCCGACACGCTGTCGAAGAACGACGTGTTCGCCAGCAACACCGCCGCGTTTCGCAGTCGCGTCGCTGTAAGATACCGAGAGTGCCTGTTGTAACGACGAAGTCATATGCGTTTCTCGCTGCGGCCGCCGGCCTCCGGTGGTCGCCGAGATGAACGAAGATGCTGCACCGTGTAAATACGTTGTCTTCTATTGTTAACTAACGAGCGACCGCGAGTTTCGCGATCAACGTCGACGACGAGGTCTTAACGCGATTCCGGATTTAATACACTCTACATAAACTCAGGTATACAATAAATAAACATACATACATACATATGTACACACACACACACACACATATCCCGATTACTCGCGCACTATTTGCCTCGTTCGCCTCGAACGATCACGATAACGCGATCGCGAGAGAGCCGACACGTTACAAATTGTACATATACAATCGCACCTTTTTTGCCAAAAAGCAGTTACGAGGACCGCCGGAACGTCGGCCGGAGAAGGAACGACACTCTTACCCCCTTTCTGCCCTGCTCCTTCTTCCCGCTTCCACCTTCCCCTCAATTGTTCCCTGCGAAATCGTTCGCGCGCGTTTCGACTACAGTTCCTATGCACTATACTAACGGTAAAGCGACTTAGAGGCGAGGATCGATGACCCGTCGTCCGATTTACGATTAAAGAAAAACAACCGTAATTCCAACCAATCGAATAAGCTTGGTTCTCCTTTCTCCGGCTGCTCGGAGATGTAAGTATTTAGACTCTAAGGGACATATCCACAGCGCGTGTAGTGTACTTGTATATGAATATCGATAAATAAATATTTTCAATGTTTTTGACACAAAACCCCTCTCCCTAGTTTTTTGATATCCTAGCGCACTCTTTCCTGCTCCTCTTTTTCAACAATTCGGCAAGGAAGAAGAAACATCGCATTACGCTTTCAATAAGTTATATATTTCATATGAAATATAATTCAGAAAAGAGAGACCCTTTGAACAGAGTACCTTTGAAAAATAAGCGGGACTACAATAAGCATAAATATCTACTTTGGACAATTAAATATCACGCGTGTAATTATACAAAAAATATAAAAAATATATATGTATACATTGTAAAGTAGTCTGTACAGTGTAAGACGTAATGTCTACTCAATGATAGCATCCGAGCCGAAATCAGTCCTACGATTTCTAGTCTAAAAAGTACTTGCATTACGCTAAAAAACCAGAAATATCGAGCTATAATATATATATATATATATATATATATATATATATATATATATATATATATAATAAGTCAATGCTATTTACAGTCCGAGTTGGATCTTGGTAGCCTAGTAATATTGCTGTATATTTCCAAGTACACAATTTTTCTTAACCCTTAAATGCCACACCTCTCAAGAATCTCGTAAATGACACATGGGGTCTAAAAGACCCCAGCATGAAAAATGTTTCCTTACTCATTGATTTTTTTATATTTAATTATGAAAATTATTTTCAATGTTGTTTAAGGCTTAGAAAAGAGAATAAAATGCTTATATTGTTAAAATTTCAATTTCAACATAGTATAAAAAATTAAGTAAACTGAGTACTGCTAAGTGTACAACCGGGTAGGTCAATCACTCAACTATCATCAATGGGAACATGAGCTCCATTTTTGGGGGGAACATTTGAAAATATATCATTGTAAAGGGTCTGGGGTCCGCTGGACTCTGGGTGGCATTTAAGGGTTAATAAGTCAATGATTTTGAAAGGATAATATTTACAAACCATATAGAACGATTCTTAACGTCAATACTATAGAGTAAATTTGAAACTGAAAAAGAAGACAAAAATGTCACGTGAATAGCCAGGTGAACATTTCGACTATTTTAATTTATTATGATTTGGAGAATAAACAGCCTACGTTTGTATGACACTTGTTTCGGACTCTAGATTTATCCTCTAATGTATGTTTCTTTTTCTTTATGTGATTTTTGTAAAATTATCAAGTAGTTTTCACAGCATGCGTATCCATTATAAACAATTCAAATAGTTCCAAACAGACAGAACGATGCCCTAAGCCTTAAATTTACGTTAGTTAGAGATTACTTTCGTTTTTTACATTTTGTTCTACCACGGCGTCTGCGCGAGGAGTTTTGACGGGTGTCGGACTTTTTCGATGACCTGAAAATATATCAAAGTTCAAGTTCAGAAAAGCAGTTAACTTAACAAATTAACTTAACAGATCAACTCAACGGTTACTACATCAATCAACTTCGTGAGAATTCCAAGTAATCGAATATCGATCAATTAAAGCGAAAACGCACCTGTGAACCCTATTCACTGAAACGGAAGAATGCTTCTTTAATGTTAGATGTTGCTGGACCAACTCCGCCAGTTTTCCCTGCTGAGCGAGCATCGAGAGGAAAGTGCAAATGAATTCGTCATAATTATGCGTTCTCCGGCAATCGTCGATCTGAAAAATTCGGACGATTCCTATAACTCCTTGAGATTAAAACTGCTCGATAATATTACCAGTTAATTACCGACATAAATTGTGACCTATAATCGCGAGGAATGGATGAAATATCGTGACTGTCAGCTGCAACTTTTGTCAATTAAAAATAGTAAGCGCTTCATGATACGCGTAAAACCGACCTTATACTTGTTTCTCTTGTCGTTCTCATCCTTCAGGCTGGTCTCGCACACGCTGATCTCGTGCTCCAAATTTTTCAGCAACGCCAGAAGGTCCTTAGGCGCGAATGTATGCGGCTCGAACAATTCCGGATACTTGGAGCACAGCTTGGGATCGATTTTCTCGACCTTCTTCTCCTCCGTGACTGTGTCGCCGTTGCTAGTTTTCACCCTCGCGTGAGGAATTCTGACTTCGCCCGATAAGCAGACCTTCTTGTGCAAATGGCCGCTGTCGGAAACCAACCTCTTCCCGTTTATATTGATATTTCCCAGAGAACGGCCTGCAAAAACGCGACGTTTTGATATTAGGTAACTGATGAATTTGTTTTGCCGAACTATGTAAATCTAATACCTACTCAGACCCGCCTCGTTCTTTTCGTCGCCTGCAACTCTGATCACCACGAATTTCTTGAAATCCTTCGTCGATGTAGGACTGCTCTGCCCGGAGTTCCATCCCCAAGCTGGAGATATCAAGACATTCTAAATCTCCCTTTCTTGTGCGGCCCAAGGTTCTTGAAGTTAGCGCTAATGCTCTTAAAATATCTGTTTTTACTCTGTATAAAGCATTTCTAAAATTCTGCGCGATTAGTAACCGGCAGATGGGCAGTACGTAACAAACGGGTCGAGTAACTGTACGTAGAAGGTGTGAAATGAAACGTCTCGCAAAGATGTAGGAGTATGTATGCATGTGTGAAAAGTACATAGTATCTCGAAGCAGACCCACGAACTGCAGTCTGTAGTAGTTGCGGCACAGGATGCGTTTCGTATCGGTCCTCCTCACGTGCAGCCTGATCTGCCTGGTGAGCTCCTCGAGATGTCCGGAATCAAAGAAACCGCATTTAACGAGCTGCACGATTTTCTATAATTGCGTGAATCTACCTGGCGGTGGTTACGTGTGGATCCCGTCGAAATGTACCGAGGGCTTGGTGAGATGTTAACAAATGAGACAAACAGAAGCACTCCCGACCCTCGACCCTGGTAATTCTAATAGCGTCGCTTTAACAAACTTCTGAAATACGATTTTAGGTGTTCCAACCGTATTTACGGATGTGTGTGGTTCTGGGTGATATTTGGACATGCGATACGCTCTCGACCGAGCGCGCTCCTGCAACGAAGAAGTACGGAACGCCCGAACTGATCGATTCGACGGACACCAGCTATCTGGGGTATACACAGGATCCTTTGGGATTCTCCGAGACCATTGACTCGTCCTACGTGATCGACAACTTCTCTGACTCGACGACCGAGGCGGTGACCGCGTATCCCTTAATCGAATTTGAAGAATCGGATGAAACGACGCATGGCGACAAAAGTGTGAGAAACGCAACGTATCACAAAGAGGAGAATTATATGTACGAGTACACGAATAGCCAAGAGCAATTACCGTTGTCCTTAACGCAACAATATAAGGACGTCGTAGATAATCACTACAAGTGGCTGAACAAAATGATAAATAGGTTGCACATCAACAAGAAGCTATCAGCTGTGATATCGAGTTCTCTGTCGATACCCGTTAAAAACGTAAACCCAACGCAAACCATCGTCATATTAGCGTCTCACAATTGTAGGCAGAACATAACGTTGAACTATCTTGTACAAAGTAACGCAGAAAGAAACGAGTTACATAACGGTGAACCAACCGAAATGATGGGAAGCAACGGTTCTCAGGTGAACAGCGTCACAACAACGGCCAGCACCGTTTCGACAGAGAACGCTTTGGAACTGCTAATCGACAGTCTGGACTCTGACAACAGCATAATAAGGATTAGCGATAATCTCGGGTACAAACAGTATCTCACGATCGACCGATACAAAGCCGTGGCGCATCGATTAACACCGCGCACCGTTAGCGTCGTGGCGTGCACGAGGAACGTTCGTCTGCCGAACAAGACTGACTGTAACCGGTATTACACGTGCGAGCCAAAAACGGCCACTGTAGTGGAGTACTCCTGTCCGCCGCACACGGCTTTTAACGTATACTCGCGAATCTGCGACGTCGAAAGCACGAAAACGTGCGCGAGCAACAGGTTTCCGGTGAATGAAATATTCATCGAGCGTGCCGAAAACAAAAGTACGGTCATACACGGCGAAGAAACGTCCGAGGAGAGATTGTGCCAAGAGCTCGGTAAGATAAAGGATCCCGCTTCTGACTCTCATTACTACATCTGTTACAGCACGCCGGATTCCGAAGATATCAAATCCATCCGAATGACCTGTCCGAACACCTTAATATTTTGCCAAAACAAGAAAGTGTGCACTACTAGACGATTATGCGACGCACTGCCATGAAATACGACCATCTTTCTTTCTTCTTTTACCTTGAGTGGGTGAGTTAAAAGCCGATCCAATTTCTGACGATGTGTCTGTACTCGAAGAGCTGTGAGCTGGCGAGGTCTGAATTCGTAACGGCGTGGCGTAATCCAGAGCGCACATCACCACTTTCTCCATTCCGCTGAAATCATAAATCGCTTGTATCAAAACTGTAACACTGATGAAATTTTATAGTTATCAATAAACGAAATAGATGTAATACAAGAGAACATATAACTCTCTAACTGAAAAAAAAATTAACTAAGATTATGCTTGTAAACTGTTATACTCTCTACTACTGTATTCTACGAGATTTAACTCAACTTCATCAATTAAAGTGTTATGGTGAAGCTACAGATAACATTGTGTCATACGAATAAAGTCAATTGTTATTTACGTGGATTCGGTTTTTCCAGATGAAATGCCAGAAACCGATTCATCCATAACCACCGTCGAATCATTATTTCTTTCCACGTTGATAGTGGGAATTATAGGCGATTCTTCGATCTCCGTCTTAGTAGGCAATCCATTTTCATCCTCCGTCTTGTTTCTTTTCTCATACTGTTTCTCTTTATCGGGATTGATCTCTTTATGCGAATTCTTCTCAGTGTTACTGCCGTCTTGATGGCTCAATTTCATCAATTGCTGCAAAGCCTCCAAGACTATCTGTCTGTTGGTCTTCAGCATCGTTAATTTATACGAGATAGCAAGACGTCTGTCAGGCACAACAGCCATGAGATTGAATCTAATGTCTTGCAACTGTTCGCCAGTCGCCATGCCTAAACGATCGGTTATGACACGTCTGAATTGCTCCGTCCACTCTTCGTGCTCCTTCCACGGTCCGTGATCCATTGGATAGGGTTTTAAGCCGTCCAGCTCGAAAAGCCTGCCATTTATTGGTACATAGCTCACAAAGTGGAAAGCCTCGCCGGTGAATCTGCCCGTGGAGACACCGGTGTTCTTGTCTTGCCGTCTCTTCGCCTGGGGCATAGCGTGCGAATTGTGCGCACAGGCTAACTCCGGCGTGTTGCCGATCGCCCAACCCTTATTCTCGGGACACATGCCGGAGGTATGCATCTTCAGCCGGGATAAGGTCGTGCCTAGATGGATATTCGGGCAATTCAACAGAACTGAGAGCAATGCATGAGTGGCGCAACTGTTGGGGACAACCTGCGATAGTTATATATAATATTGTGTTACAAAAATAATATATGCTTTATACATGTAATATTAAATCTGCTACGGTAAGAGCTATATGTTAGACCTGCTGTGCGAAGAAGATGTTGTTCACAATCTCCTCGTCCTTGACAAAGCTCTCATCTTGCTCCACGACCTTTCGCCTAGACCGCCGTTCTTCGATCCATCGAAACAGAAAGATGAAGCCATAGACTGGGCCTTCTAAAGATTTCTGCAGATCGTAGATCTCCTCCACTTGGACGCCCTTCACGCCGAAGTCTTCCAAGAGCAGCGTGAACAGGCCTGCGTGAGTGTGTAAAAGAGTTATAGCTTTGTCTGCTACAATTTTACAGCGCAAAAATAATTTTTAAGCTACGGGATAGACATTAAATCTTTATTGACTGTCGGTTGACAGACACATTTCAAAGTTAAAAACGTACCCGGGTCGCTTTCTAACTCTAGCCAACCTTCCGTTAATCGATTAATGTCAACGGGCATCTTTCCGTTAGCTGTCAAACGCGAAACACGGCAGAAATCGCTTCCACGGACTCATCGCACTCTGGCAGCCAGAGGCGCCATGTTGCACCTTCTTGCACAAAAACATATGTCGCATCCACACCACATCCACGCCGAATCCTGTAGGTAATGTGCACGATTTTGTGGTTCTCTTCCGTGCTATGTCCACAATTTTTTGATTTTCTTTGGAAAAAAAACTAAAAAATCGTGAACATAACACGGAAGAGAACCACGAAATCGTCATTACGACAAAATCATGAACATATAGCATGGAAGAGAACCACAAAATCGTGCACATTATCTACAGGATTTGGTAACAGCCAAAACGCGGGGTCGGGGGCATGATCACTTTCATCTCATCCTTCTTTGTGCTTATACTGTGCTTGCACTGTAATAGAAGATACCTCTCCTGACTCTAAACCCGGTTCTACAATACGTCGCAAACGACGGCAACTGCTAGTTGAAAAGTGTCGTTACTTCTACATTGCGCTTTGTCAATTGCGGTTGTCAAAAGAGAGATAGCGAAATTTTTACTTTTTTGACGACAGTGACTGGCAATCGGCAATCAGAAATAACACTTTTCAACTATATAGCAGTTGCCATCGTTTGCGACGTATTGTAGAACCGGCTTTACCTCATGGTCACATAGCTACATAGCATGTTGCCCATCGTTGCCGATCGCACCCGGCACCCACCGGCACCGGATCGCACCATTGACCATAACATCATCCCTCGTCATCCGTACACTTTACGGCAGCAAGGACGAAGGACGTAGTAATTCCCCGCAAATTGAAGATTGCCCACGTAATCGTTTGTTTAAGATAGAACGGGCGAATATTTGCGGAAGGGAATTGTTAATATTCAAGTAATACTTGCATTAAGGTACTCTTAAATTACTTTAATTATCGTTGCGTTTACACGTCTTTTTAAAGTTGAATTTATAAGTCTGCTCTTCAGCAGAAATATAACGCCCGCACCACCCCGCACAATCAAAAATATAAAAGGAACAAGGAACAAACGGGAATAAAACTGGATGCATAATGAAGAACACAGGTAACAGAAACGGGGAATAACACAGGCAATAGATTTTTAATCTATCGAAAGCCGTGTATCAATACTACACCAGCTTTAGTCATGATTTCTTATTCCTAATCGCTAATATCTGTTCCTTGTTCCTTATATTTTTGATTGTGTGTGGGTCTTTACTGCTATACTTCTTCTTTGTAAAAATGGTGCTCAATCCTCTACAGGTTCGATTCGGGATCAAGACGAAAATAGTGAATCCACTCAGAAGAATGTAATCCAAACTTGGGTAAGTGCAAATTGTGTGTGCAAAGTAAATTTCGCGTTGTAGGGAAATTCTTTTGAAATATTTGATTTTTCTGTTTTTCTATGGTCTTCTCTATTTTTCATAGGTCAACCTCACGTTTGGACATCATACAGCTGATTTCCATAACGAGAGAACTGAGGAATACTGTGATCGTTTTGGCGGACGACATCAATACCGGCCACTTCGGACCCACGCGACCCCGTGGATGACCGGCCCTGCGTTAGCTCAGCGGCCGAATTTGCTATAAGGAAAGGATAATATTACATGATAAAAGGAATGACTGACAATGAGAGTAACATCGAAAAAAAAACGCGCCGGCGGAAGAGAGACATTTCTGATAAAATAACTGATCAAGGACCTGTCCATAAAAAATCTAAAACAATTAGTTACAAACGGTTTCAGTATCAATGGTTTGACGACTATCCGTTATGGAGAACGTGGGTAAGAGAAGTTCCTAATGATTGTTCCAAATTTTTCTGCAAGGCTTGCAAAAGTATATTAACTTGTGGTCTTTCAGAAATAAAGAAACACGCATTAAGAGAAAATCATATAAAAAATTTAGAGCAATTAAATCTAAATTATTGTATTGACAACTCAAGATTTATAAATAGTACATCATTGATCAATGCAGATAATTCGGGACAACCTGAAATGATTGAATGTACGTCAAACCTAGAAGATCATTTTAATTTTAATGACCGTGTTAAGATAGCAGAAATAAAATTAGCGACTTTTTTCGTGGAAAAGAATGTGCCGTTTTCACTTTCATCCGATTTACTTTCGATTATGAAAGATATTGGAAAAGAACCCGGTCTTTTACGAGCAATGTCTTTAAGCAGAAAAAAATTAACGCAAATTATTACTAAAGTCGTGTGTCGTGCAGAAACAGATCGAATATCTCAAGTTTTGAGAGAAAATAAATTTTCAATATATAAAGCTGAAACATCAGACGTAATGAATAACGAATGGTTTCCATTAATGGTTCGTTATGTAGACCCAATAACGTTAGGCATTAGATGTGAATTACTACAAATGATTTACTTGAATGCGAATAATTGCTCGGAAAGTAAGATGTTTGAAGCTTTCGAAAACGAGATGTTGAAAAACAATATTTCACTTCAATTAATCGTTGGTCTTGCTTGCGATAATTCTTCAATAATAATAGATAACAGTTCTTCCATTCAAACTAAATTGAGTGAAACAAATCCATGTCTTGTTACACTTCCATGTGTATGTCATTCTTCAGCGTTAGCAGCAAAAGTAGCTTGCAAAATAATTCCTCAAGATTGCGAGCGTTTTATTAAAGGTATTTCTGCATTTGTTAATAGTAGTTCTAAAAAATCAGCTATTTTCCGAGACTTTAACATGTGTCTTGAAAATTCTTCTTTGACGACTTTGAAATATGCAGATACATGTTGGCTAACGCGTCACAAATCCATTCAGAGAATTTTGAAAAAGTGGGATACCTTAGGTCATTTTCTAATGGGACAATCATTTGAGAACATTCATTCTGCAGATAACTTGCTCGAGATTTTTCAAAATCCTGCGACAAAAGCTTATTTTTTCTTTTTGAAATTTACGCTTGATGCTTTTAACAAATACAATGTTAAATTCCAAGCACAAGAATCTTTAATTCATGAGTTGCAGCCTTCTTCGATGGAATTGCTCCTTTGGTTCCTTCGGAAATTCATTAAGCCTGACTTACTGAAATCCGAAATACTCGATAGCATAGAAAATTTGAAATTTTCTGATCGCGATAATCAACTCCTTTTAGAAGAAATTGATTTTGGTTCTGAATGTGAAAAATATTTAAAAGAACAATTAGAAAAACAAATTTGCTGTGAAATGGATATTATTTCTATCCGAAAAAACTGCTTGCAATTTTACGTTATAGCAAGCAAACAAATTCGTAAACGTCTTCCAACCAATGACAAGTTTTTAGAGTGTGTTACTGTTTTTGAAAGCAAATCTGTATTATTCGATCGTGATCGACATTCCACGTTTCGTAAAGTTGTTCATGTTAATAACAGATTAGGCGAATTAGTTGATGAAAAATTACTTGAAATTGAATGGGAGTGTCTATACGGAATCGAGTCAGACACAAAAGAAGAGTGGTCAAATTTATCTTTTGACGATATGTGGATACAAATCGGTTTATTTTCCACAGAAGAAGGACAAATATACTTTCCAGGTTTACGATCACTTCTGAGCGTTGTGAGAACTCTTCCTCACTCAAATGCTATAACAAAACGTGTATTCTTTCTTATACCAGACGTGAAATCGAAGAGAAAGAATAATAGGTCATTTGAAACATTAAATGCAACCTGCGTTATACGATATGCTTTAAAAGACAGCAACAACACTGCTTGCACCATGAAAGTAACACGTGAGCATTTAAATTTAATGAGTACGGAAAATCTTTATGAACAAAAAAAAGTCAAAATGGAAAAGTAATCTTACATTGCGTGAACAAAATTTGCATGACAGTGATCCTTGACTATGTTTACACAGTGGCTTATAATTCAGTTTAATAACTACCATATACTCAGATAGACAGATGTGTGCAACGTAGCTATTGTAATTATATTATTGTATAGCATTAAATTATAAATGAAAAATAAAATGTGTATCTATTATGATGTCGTATTGTTATATATTTTACACATATATTTCATGATGTAGCAATATGTTCTCACTTTGCTACAAACGCATAACTGCAATTATATATTCGTCATAAAGTTCAAGGTAAAATCATCGAAAAGTGAATACTTCACATTTTATATTAAAAATATAACAAAATTTTAAATATCTCAGGAAATTCTTATCGAAAGAGAGTTTTATTACAGTGTTTTGAAAACGTCTCGACGAGATCTACAACTTTTATCTCAAGAAAAAATCAAGATCCATTTAACCTTTAGAGCGCCGGCATTTGATGAGCTTTAATCCTCTTAGAAAGTCCTCAAATTGTTGTGCTTATATCTTATATATAACATATACAAAGTTCCGATCATACGTAGAACCGGTAGAACCTATATTTAGGCTTTCCGGCGTTCTAAAGGTTAAGAAATTAGTCATTAAAATTTCTTGAAAACGACATCTATGACACGACTCACATCGAAATCACGTGCCCTCTTTAGACCATCCAACTGCATCCAACTTTTGTTTGGAACCTTTTTCCGTATCTTCTATATATATTTTTCGAGATATTTGGCTGCATCGATTAAAATGACTTTGTACATATCTGTATCTTAGAGGTAAAGAATCGTATTTCCAGTTTTGTCAAAATAAGCGTTAATACATAGTAAGTTTATTAGTAAATATGCATTAAATGTACAACAAATAAATTTTCTGTACATTGATTTATCTCTGTATTAAATAATATGTTAAAATTTGTAATCAAAATCTATTATTAAAAACAGTTTTACTGTATCGACTCTCAGAGTTTCTGCAAACTCTCTACGTTTATTATTCAAACTAAGATATGAAAACTACTTTATAATATATATACATAACATAACAAAACTACACGGGCTGTTGCTTTAACCATCAAGAATTTTGGAATTCCCACAAGTTATTAATTTTTCGGTGCCAAACACTGATTGATCACACCAAGAAGCATAGAATTTTCTAAAGCTGCAGCCACTCTTTCCTTGTCCGCGAGCTGTTTGTTCACTGCTGCCTCTGAGAAATGAGTACCCGGAGAAATTTCCACGCTAACCTTGAACCTAGCAGGTAAGGCACGCAGTAATTGTACGCGAATGGACAATCCGATTAGAGTGGCCATGCTGCAATGTGGAATTGTAGGCGTGAACTTTATATCCACTCTGTTCTTTTTATCATCGACCTGTAATACAAAGTTGTAAGCAACTTCAAAATGCAGTAAAGTAATCAAATCTAGTATGATATATTGATTAGAAAAATATTTTACCTCAATGAGACTCTGTTCCACTACGTTTAGTTCCTCCAAAGTCAAAGGATGCTCTGGATCATTGATATTCCTAATTATATCTGTAAATTAGTTAATGATCAATATTACCTTTTTATATTCCATTTATAACAGAGAACATACATAACTATGTTTACAATGTACATTCAGCATATTATATTTTTACATTTCATTAGATAATATCGCATAATACATTAATAATGCAAA
This sequence comes from Temnothorax longispinosus, assembly GCF_030848805.1. Lineage (NCBI taxonomy): Eukaryota > Metazoa > Arthropoda > Insecta > Hymenoptera > Formicidae > Temnothorax > Temnothorax longispinosus. The sequence goes on from NC_092368.1 coordinate 15,640,353, forward strand.
TGCAATGATTCTTTTTAACTTTTATTATAACGCAAAATATTAAATAAATCATACATTTTATTGTTCACACTTGAGAGTTAGTTTCCTAATTTTTAATCGTCAATAAAACATCTGACAATTGCAAGCATTAATGAATAGAATATCTTATACGCGAACAAAAAATATATAAATAATTTCATGAATAATGTACTTAGAGGTTATGTACCAAAAATCTCTCGCGCATCAAATTCATCCACAACATCTTCGTCTTGCTCTTCAACTGTGATCTCTCGATCATCCAATTTTTTGTAGAGCTTCGGATTAATGTTCTCCAAATTTTCACTCATCGTGTATCATTGAATAAACATCAAATTTTCATAATCCGGTCATCTGTCATTCATAGATTACAAACAAACATTAAGAGCATAGACGTGAGAAATAAATAAACAGAAAGTGAACCGAGTTCTTTTATATGAAAAGGGTCGACTAGAGAGACTCGCCAACTTATTCTGGACTCTGATTGGCTGGGGTTTTAATCGTCTATAAAGTTCAGATGGTGCACTACATGTTACACCATTTGTACACTGTGTGCACTATAAAGACATAATAATAAGCGGGGGAGCACACACTTCTGCATAACGCATAATA